>NW_024070197.1:33341476-33499547 GCF_014754425.2 Oryx dammah | reverse complement strand
CACTATGGAGAACAGTGTGGAGATTCCTTAAAAAATTGCAAATAGAAATGCCTTATGACCCAGCAATCCCACTGTTGGGCATACACACAGAGGAAACCAGAATTGAAAGAGACACATGTACCCCAATGTTCATCGCAGCACTGTTTATAATAGCCAGGACATGGAAACAACCTAGATGTCCATCAGTAGATGAATGGATAAGCAAGCTGTGGTACATATACACAATGGAGTATTACTCAGCCATTAAAAAGAATACATTTGAATCAGTTCTGATGAGATGGATGAAACTGGAGCCGATTATACAGAGTGAAGTGAGCCAGAAAGAAAAATACCAATACAGTATACTAACACATATATATGGAATTTAGAAAGATGGCAATGATGACCCTGTATGCAGGACAGCAAAAAAGACACAGATGTGTATAGCGGACTTTTGGACTCAGAGGGAGAGGGAGAGGGTGTGATGATTTGGAAGAATGGCATTGAAACATGTATACTATCATGTAAGAATCGAAATGCCAGTCTATGTCTGATGCAGGATATGACACGCTTGGGGCTGACGCGCGGGGATGACCCAGAGAGATGTTGTGGGGAGGGGGGTGGGAGGGGGGTTCATGTTTGGGAACACATGTACACCTGTGGCGGATTCATGTCAATCTATGCCAAAACCAATACAGAATTGTAAAGTAAAAATTAAAAATAAATAAATTAAAAAAAAAAGAGAATAAAATCTTGTTATTTGCAACACAACAGATGGCCTTAGAGGGTATTATGCTAAGTGAAATAAGTCCCTTATTTCAAAGAGAAAGACAAATACTGTATGCCTGTATTTACATGTGGAAATTAAAAATAAAAAAATGAACATAACAAAATAGAAACAGAGCAATATATATATAAGGAAAAAATAGGGAGCTGAAACAGGGAAAGGGTGGGAGGGAGGAGAGAAAAAGGTATGGAAGATTTAGAGGTACAAACTTTCATTTACAAAATAAATGGGTCACAGCTATGAAATGTACAGTATGGGGAATATAGTCAATAATAATGCTATATCTTTAAATGATGACATATGGTAACTAGGCTTATTATGGTGAAATATTGAATTGCTATGCTGGACACTAAGAACTAAAATAGAATAGTAGGTCAATTATACTTAAAAAACAAACTCATACAGGTCAGATTTGTGGTTACCAAAGTGGAGGTGGGGGACACGGAGAACTGAATGAAGGTAGTCACAAACTTCCAATTATAAGATAAAGAAGTACCAGGGATGTGATGTACAACATGATAAAAATAATTAATATTGTGATATTATACATGTCAGTTGTTGAGAGTAAATGCTAAAAGTTCTCGTCATAAAGAAAAAGATTTTTCTTTTATTTTTTATCTATACAAGATGATGAATATTGACTAAAGTTACTGTGATTATTTCATGATGTATGTAACTCAAATCATTATGTTGTACACCTTAAATTTATACAGTGCTGTATGTCAATTACAGATTAATAAAACTGAAAATTAAAAAATGATTAAGTTGGTAGATTTTAGGTTATGTGTGTTTTTTACCACAATAGAAAAAAATTGGGAAAAAATATATAACTGACATTCTAAATGGGAAATTAAACAATAGAAAAGGAATAGATGAATCCAAAGGAAGGCAAGAATCAGAAAATAAATAAGAATAATATAAGTTGGTTAAATAAAGAAATAGTAATGATTTAACCTAAATAATAATTACACTAAATACATGTAGAATAAATTCTCCATAAAAATGACAATGGCTGGTAGGCTGGATCAACAATATCCAATGATTTATTGTTTACAGAAAACAACATTTTAATATAAGAATACAGAGTTTGACCCTAATTGAAAAAAGATATGTAATGCAGACACTAATGAAAACCTAGGTAACATAACTAACATTAGAGAGTCTTAAGATATGTAGTATTACAGATACACAGAGGGGCATTTCAAGAAGTTAATAAGATCAACCTTTAGACATATATAATAATCCTAAATTATATTTGTCTAAGACCATAATTTAAACATATTAAAACAAATCCTTACTAAGCTAACAAGAAAAACAGAAAAATCTACAGTCTTAGGGAAATAGATGTCTATGAAGCTTCAACAGAATAATCAGATAAAAATTTACAGAACATAAAATAGTTTGGCAGAATGATTAATAAAGTTAACAAAACTGACATCTAGAACTCTGCAAAGAATAACTGCAAATGAACAAACTTTTCAAGTATATATATATATATATGTATGTGTGTGTGTGTATATATATATAAATAATCAAAATTGACCTGATGATAGACCATAAGCTGAATCTGAAGAACTGTTAAAGGATTAAAATCATGCATAATTTAACATCCTAAACCAATGGGTTACATTTACATATCTACAACAAAAAAGTACATTCAAACCCCTCAAATATTAGTTAACTAGTAGTAGAACTCTAAAAAACCTTGGGACACAAAAGAAATCATGATATGAATCTGAAAGTGAAAGTGAAGTCACGCAGTCATGTCCGATTCTTTGCGACCCATGGACTGTAGCCCACCAAGCTCCTCCGTCCATGAGATTCTTCAGGCTAGAATACTGGAGTGGGTTGCCATTTCCTCTGAATGGCTACCAAATGTATTTGATGGAAAGAAATAATGAAAATAAGACCAAGACCCAGGGAAGTGAAGAACACACATGTAAAAGTGACAGTCTACAAAAGTTGGATTGAAATTAGTGGTAGAGAAAAAAAAGCACAAATAACTGGTATTATGAATGAGAAAATAACAAAAATTCTATAGGCAGTAATTATAGTAAGTTTTATGAACAATTATTATAATTATTATGAACTATTCATTAGAAAATTTAGGTGAAATGGACAAATTTTTTTCAAAAACAAAAACACCAAATGGACAAAAGAAGAAGTAGAAAAACTGAGAAGTTTGTATCTATTAAACTGATATATTTAAGTAAAACTTTTCCTAAAAATAAAACTTCAGGCCCAGCATTGCTTGTGAATTATGTGAGTTATTCCACTAAAATAAATGTCAGCACTTACACAAAATTATATAAAAAACAGAATATGAAGGAACACTCCCTAACTCTTTCTATGAGTTTATTATATATGGTCTTGATACTAAAACCAAAAACATTTTGAGAATGGAAATTGGCAAGGCAATCTTGCATGCACATAAATGAAAATATCTTAATAAAATATTTAAAATGAACACTATATTATTTAAACAAGATAATACATCACATCCAAGTGAAGATTAATTCTGAATGCTTGCCGTTCACATTTAAAGTTCAATAAAGACAATTCACCACACTAAGGAATAAAGGAGATATAATTATTATAACTAAAAAGCCTCTTGATAAAAGTAAAAGAAAAGAGTGAAAAAGTTGGCTTAAAGCTCAACATTCAGGAAACTAAGATCATGGCATCTGGTCCCATAACTTCATGGGAAATAGATGGGGAAACAGTGGAAACAGGGTCAGACTTTATTTTGGGGGGCTCCAAAATCACTGCAGATGGTGACTGCAGCCATGAAATTAAAAGACGCTTACTCCTTGGAAGGAAACTTATGATCAACCTAGATAGCATATTTAAAAGCAGAGACATTACTTTGTCAACAAAGGTCCATCTAGTCAAGGCTATGGTTTTTCCAGGGGTCATGTATGGATGTGAGAGTTGGACTGTGAAGAAACTGAAGAGTTGACTCATTGGAAAAGACTCTGATGCTGGGAGGGATTGGGGGAGGAGGAGAAGGGGACAGGATGAGATGGCTGGATGGCATCACTGACTCGATGGACATGAGTTTGGGTAAACTCCAGGAGTTGGTGATGGACAGGAAGGCCTGGCATGTTGTGATTCATGGGGTCACAAAGAGTCGGACATGACTGAGCGACTGAACTGAACTGAACTGAATTATTATAACAGCTGAAAAAAGCATTTTAGAATATTCACCACGGATTTACAAAATAAATTATATGACCTAGAAACTAGAGCATTTAATCTGGTAAAGAAATTCTACAAATACTTTCAGATAAATTGTACTTTGAGGTAAATTATTAAAAACTTTTTCTGAAGATTAGGAATCAGAAAAAAATGTTTCACTATTACTACTTCTGTTTAATGATAATTACATTAGAAGATTGCTATGGTATAAATGTTTCCACACAATTCATATTCAAAAGTGATGGTAATAGTAAGGGATGCATTTGGAGGGTGATTAGATCATGAGCATGAAGCCCTTAGGAATGGGTTAAATGCCCTTGTAAAAAGAGATTCCACAGAGCTCACTAGCTTGTTCCACCATCTGAAGAAGTCTGCAAGCTGAAAGAGAATTTTCACCTGACCATTCTGGCCCCCCCAGATTACAGACTTTCAGCCTCTGAAACTGTGAGAAATAAATATATACTGTTTATAAACTATCCAGTCTCTGGTATCTTGTTCAGTTCAGTTCAGTTGCTCAGTCATGTCCAACACTTTGCGACCCCATGTACTGCAACACGCCAGACCTCCATGTCCATCACCAACTCAAACTCATGTCTATTGAGTCAGTGAGGCCATCCAACAATCTCATCCTCTGTCATCCCCTTTTCCTCCCGCCTTCAATCTTTCCCAGCATTAGGGTTTTTTCAAATGAGTCAGTTCTTCACATCAGGTGGCCAATGTATTGGAGTTTCAGTTTCAGCATCAGTCCTTCCAATGAATATTCAGGACTGATTTCTTTAAGATGGACTGGTTAGATCTCCCTGCAGTCCACGGGACTCTCAAGAGTCTTCTCCAACACCACAGCTATTAGACAGGATCTAACCAATATAATACACACAAAAATAAAGGAAAACATTACATGTATATAAAAATGGGAAAGAGAGAAATTAAAATTTCCATGATTGTTTATATAAAAACTCTAAGATCATAGAACATATGTTAAAATCAATGTGTGAATTTAGGCACTGTAAAGTATATGCAGGACTATATTCAAAACTTGGAAAGGAGTATGCCAAGGCTGTATATGTTGTCACTCTGCTTATTTAACTTATATGCAGAGTACATCATGAGAAATGCCAGGCTGGATGAAGAACAAGCTGGAATCAAGATTTCTGGGAGAAATACCAACAACCTCAGATATGCAGATGACACCACACTTATGGCAGAAAGCCAAGAGGAACTAAAGAACCTCTTGATGACAGTGAAAGATGAGAGTGAAAAAGCTGGCTAAAAACTCAGCACTCAAGAAACTAAGATCATGACATCCCATCCCATCACCTCATGGCAAATAGATGGGGAAATGATGGAAACAATGACAGAGTTTATTTTCTTTGGCTCCAAAATCACTGCAGATGGTGACTGCAGCCATGAAATTAAAAGACACTTGTTCCTTGGAAGAAAAGCTATGACAAACCTAGACAGTGTATTAAAAAGCAGAGACATTACTTTGCCAACAGAGGTCTATCTAGTCAAAGCTATGGGTTTTTCCAGTAGTCATGTATAGATGTGAGAATTGGACCATAAAGAAGGCTAAGCACCAAAGAATCGATGCTTTTAAACTGTGGTGTTGGAGAAGACTTGAGAGTCCCTTGGGCTGCAAGGAGATCCAACCTGTCAATCCTAAAGGAAATCAATCTTGAATATTCATTGGAGGGACGGATGCTGAGGCTGAAGCTCCAATATTTTGACCATCTGATGCAAAATGGTCACTGGAAAAGCCAACTCACTGTAAAAGACCAGACTCACTGGAAAAGACCTGGATGCTGAGAAAGACTGAAGGCTGGAGGAGAAGGGGACAATAGAGGATGAGATGGTTGGATGACATCACCAACTCAGTGGACATGAGTTTGAGCAAGCTCCAGGGATGGTGAAGGACAAGGAAGCTTGACATGCAGTCCATGGGGTCACAAAGAGTCAGACACAACTGAGTGACTGAACAACAAAATATTTCATTCATGTACACAGGCACTAAAACCCTTAGAAAACAAAATGGAAAAATGAAAGGTAACATTTACAATGGTATCAAAATAATACCAAATATAAAGGGTAAATATGACATGAGATATGCAAAACTTCACACAGTAAATGAGAGAGAAAAGAGGACCAATAAATGTATTTTTTAAAATATAAGTGCTCAACAAGAATTCTGTTTCATTTTGACCTTTTATTTTTAATTTATTGTTTTTTTATATTCTATATTGAATAAAATTGCTAACAACATCAAGGTTTTCTAAAGAAACAACATAATTGAATGCCTTGAACTACAAGATTTTAATATAAAGAACACTAAAGAATGAGTGGTGTCAAACTGGTCCAAACTTAGATGAACAAAAAATGGAAGGGCTTCCCTGATGGTCCAGTGGTTGAGAATCTGCCTGTCAATGCAGGGGACATGGATTCAATCCCTGTTCTAGGAGGATCCCACATGCTACAGAGTAACAAAGCCTATTCACCACAACTACTGAGCCTGTGCTCTAGAGTCCATGAGCTGCAACTGCTGAAGCCCTGTGCCCAGAGCCTGTGCCTCACAGCACGAGAAGCCACCACAGTGAGAGTCCATGCATGGCAATGAAGAGTAGTCCCTGCTTGCTGCAGCTAGACAAAGCCCACGCTCAGCAATGACGATTCCAGCCCAGCCAAAAATCAGTTTAAAAAATGGAATAACATGTTTAAACCTAAGACTGCTCCTAAAACTAAAAAATATATATATTTTTAATCTAACAGAATAGACAGGTCAGAAGCAGACTCACACAAGTAAAGTAGAATAATTTATGACAAATATATCATTCAGAGCACAAAAAATTGTATGTCTTTTAAATAAATAATATACATGCACTTGTATATTCATAGTAAAAAAATGAATTTATACTCTTACCACACATCATAAACAAAATAGGTCCCAGATTGTTTATAAATCTAAATATGAAAGGTTGAACAATGAAGATTCTAGAATGCTACATATAGCATAATTATTTTATGACTTGGGAAGGAAAAAATTGCTAACATACATAATGTAATAACCATAAAAGAAAAATTTCCTTTAGTGAAATACATTAAAAATAAAAATTTCAACTTATATCAAAAACGTCTTTACAAAACATATATTTGGCAAAGGACTCATCATATGTAGAGTACATTTGGAACTCTCACAAATGCATAATAAACAGATATACAATCCAACTGTGGGGGAAAAAAGACAAAGAAGGTGGGAAAAAGGAAGGGAGAAAGGAAGGTGGGGAAGAGAAAAAATTGGTAAGTCCTTGAATAGAAATTTTACAAAAGGCTGTGTACCCAAATGTTCAGCAAATATGCGAAAAGTTGCTTAATGCCACTAGTCAGAGAAATTAAAATAAAAACCACAACAAAATACATTACAAACCACTAGCATGGTTGAAATTATATGGTAACTCCAAGTGTGCAAGAAGAAGGAGCAGTAAACACTCATACTGGAAAAAAGCTCTTTAGAGATATGTTTGAGATTAGCTGTTAAACCAAGCATATCATAAGATCCAGCAAAATAACTCCTACATATGTGTGTGTGTGTGTGTGTGTGTGTATATATGTATATATATATATATATATATAAAGAGAAATGCCTACATATGTACCACAGAGACATATACAAGAATTTTTATGGCAGCAGTACTCATAGTAGCTCTGATCAAGAAACAACCTTGAAGTCTATCAAGAGAATAAAATAGACAAATATTCATACATGAAAAACATATAGCTACAGAGTTCTCATCTGCTCCCTCCCCTCATAATCTCACCAGCCACATCCTAGGTAAAAATGGTATGCACATTACAGTTGATGGACCAACATTGACACATCATTATCACCAAAAGTCTGTAGTTTACATTAGACTTCACTCTGTGTTGTACATTCTATGGGTTTTGACAAATGTATAAGAGCATGTGTCTACCGTTACTGCTCAATACAGAATAGTTTTCAAAGCCTTAAATATCCCCTGCTGCTGCTGCTATGTCGCCTCAGTCGTGTCCGACTCTGTGCGACCCCATAGACAGCAGCCCACCAGGCTCCTCCATCCCTGGGATTCTCCAGGCAAGAATACTGGGGTGGGTTGCCATTTCCTTCTCCAATGCATGAAAGTGAAAAGTGAATGTGAAGTTGCTCAGTCATGTCGGACACTTAGCGACCCCATGGACTGCAGCCCACCAGGCTCCTCTGTCCATGGGATTTTCCAGGCAAGAGTACTGGAGTGGGTTGCCATTGCCTTATCCTGTAGACCACCTTTTCATCCTTTGCTCCCTCAATACAATGACAGTTACTAATCTTTTCACTGTCTCCATAGTTTTGCCTTTTCTAGAATGCCATGTAGTTTGAATTTAACAGTATGTAGTCTTTTCTGGTTAGCTTTTTCATTGAGTAATTCAATCTAAGATTCCTCTTTGTATTTTCGTTTCTTTTCTTCTTAGTAATGAATAATGTTACATTGTCTGGATGTACCATATTTTTTGATACCCCACATCCAAGTTAAGAGAAACCCAGGTAAGACGGTATGTGTTGCAAGAGGCATCAGAGGGCAGACACACAAACCATAATCACGGAAAACTAGTCAATCTAATCACATGGACCACAACCTTGTCTAACTCAATAAAACTAAGCCATGCTGTGCGGGGCCACCCAAGATGGGCGGGTCATGGTGGAGAGGTCTGACAGAATGTGGTCCACTGGAGAAGGGAATGGCAAACCACTTCAGTATTCTTGCCTTGAGAACCCCATGAACAGTATGAAAAGGCAAGAAGATAGGATACTGAAAGAGGAACTCCCCAGGTCATTAGGTGCCCGATATGCTAAAGGAGATCAGTGGAGAAATAACTCCAGAAAGAATGAAGGGATGGAACCAAAGCAAAAACAATACCCAGTTGCAGATGGGACTGGTGATAGAAGCAAGGTACGATGCTGTAAAGAGCAATATTGCATAGGAACCTGGAATGTTACGTCCATGAATCAAGGCAAACTGGAAATGGTCAAACAGGAGATGGCAAGAGTGAACGTCAATATTCTAGAAATCAGCGAACTAAAATGGACTGGAATGGGTGAATTTAACTCAGATGACCATTATATCTACTACTGCGGGCAGGAATCCCTTAGAGGAAATGGAGTAGCTAGCATGGTCAACAAAAGAGTCCAAAATGCAGTACTTGGATGAAGTCTCAAAAATGAAAGAATGATCTCTGTTTCCAAGGCAAACCATTCATATCACAGTAACCCAAGTCTATGCCCCAACCAGTAATGCTGAAGAAGCTGAGGTTGAACGGTTCTATGAAGACTTACAAGACCTTTTAAAACTAAAACCCCAAAAAGCTGTCCTTTTCATTATAGGGGACTGGAATGCAAAAGTAGGAAGTCAAGAAACACCTAGGGTAACAAGCAAATTTGGTCTTGGAATACAGAATGAAGCAGGGCAAAGGCTAATAGAGTTTTGCCAAGAGAATGCACTGGTCATAGCAAACACCCTCTTCCAACAACACAAGAGTACTCTACACATGGACATCACCAGATGGTCAACACCAAAGTCAGACTGATGATATTCTTTGCAGTCAAAGATGGAGAAGCTCTATACAGTCAGCAAAAAAAGACCGGGAGCTGAGTGTGGCTCAGATCATGAACTCCTTATTGCAAAACTCAGACTTAAATTGAAGAAAGTAGGGAAACCACTAGACCATTCAAGTATGACCTAAATTAAATCCCTTATGATTAAACAGTGGAAGTGAGAAATAGATTTAAGGGACTAGATCTGATAAATAGAGTGCCTGATGAACTATGGACAGAGGTTCATGACATTGTACGGGAGAGAGGGATCAAGACCATCCCCATGGAAAAGAAATGCAGAAAAGAAAAATGGCTCTCTGGGGAGGCCTTACAAATAGCTGTGAAAAGAAATGAAGTGAAAAGCAAAGATATAAGCATCTGAATGCAGAGTTCCAAAGAATAGCAAGGAGAGATAAGAAAGCCGTACTCAGCAATCAGTGCAAAGAAATAGAGGAAAGCAACAGAATGGGAAAGACTAGAGATCTCTTCAAGAAAATTAGAGATACCAAGGGAACATTTCATGCAAAGATGGGCTTGATAAAGGACAGAAATGGTCTGGACCTAACAGAAGCAGAAGATATTAAGAGAGGTGGCAAGAATACACAGAAGAACTGTACAAAAAAGATCTTCACGACCCAGATAATCACGATGGTGTGATCACTCACCTAGAGCCAGACATCCTGGAATCTGAAGTCAAGTGGGCCTTAGGAAGCATCACTAGGAACAAAGCTAGTGGAGGTGATGGAATTCCAGTGGAGCTATTTCATATCCTGAAACAGGATGCTGTGAAAGTGCTTCACTCAATATGCCAGCAAATTTGGAAAACTCAGCAGTGGCCACAGGACTGGAAAAGGTCCGTTTTCATTCCAACCCCAAAGAAAGGCAATGCCAAAGAATGCTCAAACTGCTGCACAATTGCACTCATCTCACATCCTAGTAAAGTAAAGCTCAAAATTCTCCAAGCCAGGTTTCTGCAATACATGAACTGTGAAATTCCAGATGTTCAAGCTGGTTTTGCAAAAGGCAGAGGAAATAGAGATCAAACTGACAACATCTGCTGGATCATGGAAAAAGCAAGAGAGTTCCAGAAAAACATCTATTTCTGCTTTATTGACTATGTTAAAGCCTTTGACTGTGTGGATCACAAGAAAGTGTGGAAAATTCTTCTAGAGTTGGGAATACCAGACCACTAAACCAGCCTGTTGAGAAACCTATATGCAGGCCAGGAAGGAACAGTTAGACCTGGACATGGAACAAGAGACTGGTTCCAAATAGGAAAAGGAGTACGTCAAGGCTGTATATTGTCACCCTGCTTATTTAACTTTTATGCAGAGTACATCATGAGAAACGCTGGGCTGGAAGAAGCACAAGCTGGAAGCAAGATTGTGGGTAGAAATATCAGTAACCTCAGACATGCAGATGACACCACCCTTATGGCAGAAATTGAAGAACTAAACAGCCTCTTGATGAAAGAGGAGTGTGAAAAAGTTGGCTTAAAGCTCAACATTCAGAAAACCAAGATCATGGCATCTGGTCCCATCACTTCATGGGGAAAGAGTGAAAACAATGTCAGACTTTATTTTAGGGGGCTCCAACATCACTGCAGATGGTGACTGCAGCCATGAAATTAAAAGACGCTTACTCCTTGGAAGGAAACTTATGATCAACCTAGATATCATATTTAAAAGCAGAGACATTACTTTGTCAACAAAGGTCCATCTAGTCAAGGCTATGGTTTTTCCAGGGGTCATGTATGGATGTGAAAGTTGGACTGTGAAGAAAGCTGAGCGCAGAAGAATTGATGCTTTTGGAGTGTGGTGTTGGAGAAGACTCTTGAGAATCCCTTGGACTGCAAGGAGATCCAACCAGTCCATCCTAAAAGAGATCAGTCCTGGGTGTTCATTGGAAGGACTGATGCTAAAGCTGAAACTCCAGTACTTTGGCCACCTCATGCAAAGAGCTGACTCATTGGAAAAGACTGATGCTGGGAGGGATTGGGAGCAGGAGGAGAAGGGGACGACAGAGGATGAGATGGCTGTGCGGCATCACGGATTCAATGGACATGAGTTTGGGTGAACTCTGGGAGTTGGTGATGGACAGGGAGGCCTGGTGTGCTGCAATTCATGGTGTCACAAAGTGTCGGACACCGCTGAGCAACTGAACTGAACTGAACTGAACTTGCCCAATTTTATCCATTAATCTATTGAAGGACATCTTAGTTTCCTTTAAATTTTGATGATTATGAATAAAACTGCTACAAACATCTATGTACAGCTTTTGTGTGAATATAGTTTTCAATTCATTTGTCAAAGTTTAAGGGGTGTGACTGCTGAATACTATGGTAAGACATTTAGTTCTCCAAGAACTACCGACTCACTTCCCAAGTGGCTGTGCCATTTTGTATTACTACCAGTAATGAATGAGAACTCATGTTGTTCCACATCCTTGTCATCATTTAGTACTGTCAATTTTTTAAATTTTAGCCATATGTGTGTAGTAGTATCTAGTCTGCCTTTTACTTTGAAATTCTCTAACTACATATAATGTTGAGCATCTTTTCATATGTCTATTTGTCATGTGTATATCTTCTATGGTGAGATTCAGATATTTTGCTCATTTTAAAACTGAATTATTTTCTTATGATTAAGTTTTAAGAGTAATGTGTATATTCAGGATAACAGCTCTTTTATCAAATATGTCTTTTGCAAATATTTTCTTCCAGTCCATGGTATGTGGACAATATTTGACAATATTTTTTCATAACAATTAAACATATGTAATGACATTTAACTTATTATTTCCTTCACCCCCTTTGCTGTTGTATGTAAAAACTCACCTCTAGACCAAAAGAGAGTTTCTCCAGTAGGAGTTTCTCTAGGAGTTTTATAGTTTTGCATTTTACACTTCGTTCTATGAGCCATTTTGAGAATATTTTAAATTTTTGGCCTGGGTTTTCTGAAGAATGGAGCTCAGTCTAAAACCCCAACAACTTTGCAAAGCTACTAAGGAATATTCACCAGTGAAGATTGGGAAGGTAACACTTTCTTTCGATTATTGACCATCCAATGGAGTCTGGTAACATACTGAATCATGTGAGAAATAGAGTACCTCAGAATACATCTTCTGGAAAGAGTCTTGGCAAATTGTTCCTCTTTGTGCTGCATTTAATGGATCAGTAATAGATATTATAGAAGTAGATAAAAATGGATTCTTTGTTGAATAAGTTTTGAAAAATTTTACCTAACATGCAATATATGTCTTTACCATTGGTATATTTATGAGGGCTTTAGTGATTTTGGTGACTCTCCAAATGGGCAATACATTAACTAGAATTCTCTCAGCTCATTTTACTGAACATACAATACTTTCTTGAGAAACTAGTATTTTGAATGAAAACAAACAAAAAATTTATAGATAAGAAAATAAGCTCATGACATGAAGTTCACTATTATGTCAAAGATCATTCAGTTAGTTATTGGAATGTTTGGTATTGACACAAACTATCCAGTATTCCTGCCTAGAAAATCTCATGGACAGAGGAGCCTGGAGGGCTAAAGTCCATGTGGTCACAAAGAACTGGACACAACTGAGTAATTAAGCCACCATCAACCACCACCATCTACTTACAAGCTGGTGTTGAGTTAATTTCCATTTACTACTTGAAGAAAGCAAAGACTAATTCACTAAATGTTTGTGAAGCTTTCTGTTATGGTGTTCCAGACAGTGGGACATGGCATTATGATGTCTATCCATTTAATCTTAACACATTCCCTTATATCATGATACAACATATTCTAATACTTTATGAGTTTGTCTTAATGAATACATTGCTAACTCTATTCAGCCCCTTGTAATTAATGGGGCACCAAGATTATTTGAGTGTAGCTTATGTCCTCTGGGGGCATTCAGGGCTTGTCCCAGTGCCCTCATTCATGGGAAGTCTATTTAGGCCTCTCTTTATGCTCACTGACATTGTGAAAATGTCATGTTTGTAGCCAGTGATTTTGCCATCAGAAAAATCTGTGCATTGATGATAATAAATTTATCTTCTCCTTTAAAAACATCATTAATTAAATTTTCCTGAAATCCATTTCACGCCTTGCAGAGTCAGATAAATGCTAAGTTTGGGCACATGTATTCTTCAGGGAATCAAAGAAGACTTGAGATGACAGCAGTCAGTGACAATTCTGAGCTAGGATTAACGTTTTGAAAGAACTTGTCCATCTGTTAAACAAAAGCTAAATCTGACTCAGCTTGAGTACAACATATGTATTTCCAAAGCAAAGCTTTTGTTCAAAGTATCTTAACAGTCCAGGTAACACAGTATTTATTATTAATGCTACTCTATGAGTAGAAAGCTCTTTAAAATTTTGTAATGTCTTACAAATTCACAATTCAACTATGGTAAAATAGGTTTCACCTAATAGCTCAGTTAATAAAGAATCTGTCTGCAGTGCAGGAAACCCAAGTTCAATCCTCGGGTTGGGAAGATCCCCTGGAGAAGGAAATGGCAACCCACTTCAGTATTCTTGCCTGGAGAATTCCATGGACAGAGGAGCCTGGCAGGCTACAGTCCACGGGGTCGAAAGAGTTGGACACGACTTAGTGACTAAACCAAAAACCAACCAATAAACTATTTAGGAATATTAAGAGAAACAGTCGGCATGTATGTGTAGTTCATATCTGTAATACCCATCTGCTAAGGTTTCCCACATATATTATAAAGCAAAACAAAAAATACAAAATCTTGTATTCATTGGTTAATTTGCAAAGGCTTACAAAAGCATTTGTTAAAATAAGTTTTGATCATTCTTAGTATAAACAAACAAACAAAAATTTCTAAATATCCCACTGACCATGCTCATATGGGGAAAGAACAGCGGCCTCACCCAAAATGATGAAATTATCCCCTTTAGTGTGGAAAAAGACCAAGAGCTCACAGAAACAGGAAGGTTAACTGGTAAGAATCTTAGTTCTTTCATTTACTAGTCCATTTAAGAAGCTCATTTCATCATTTCTGTCATCTAGTAAGGTGGGCACTGTGAAAAATACCATGTCATGTGTATTTAAAAGTTAATAATATATAACCATAACTTACATCATCCTTAGGATTCAATGGACATACAGGAAATTGCTGCAGTTTTCCTTTCATGGAAAAACTGTTCATTTATAAAATGCACAACAGTTGCTGTAGTGTTCAATGCTAGAGGAAGGAAAGGCCATTTGCTTTATTCTCACTGATTTACTGAAACAAGGCTATGTTGTATAATAAGATACTGTGAATCATTCAAATAAAAAAGATTGCACAAAATCCAATTTAACAGTTACAACACTTGTGTTTCCTCAAATAAATCTTCTAAACGGCATCTAGGTGATATGTGGAATACTTGATTTTTAAGATATACTTTAAATGATATTGGGCAATTTATAATGTTATTAAGGCACTCTTCTGTTGGAAAAGATGGAGTAATGAAAATCTGACTTAACCTGCATGAGTTTACTGGGACTACCATAACAAAATACCACAGACTGTGTGGCTTAAATAATAGAAATGTATTTCTCACAGTTACGGAGACTAGAACTCCAAGATCAAAGTGCAGAAGTGCAGTATCAAAGTCCAAGATCCAAGTGTAGCCAGGTTTGCTTTCTTCTGGGGTCTCTCTCCTTGATCTGGAGCCAGCCATCTTCTTACTGATTCCTCACATGGTTGTCCCTTGGTCTATGTGCATCTGTGTCTTAATTATCTCTTTGTATAAGACCACCAGTTGTAATAGATTAAGGTCCACTTGTATGGTCTCATTTTATCTCAGTCACATCTTTAAAGGTCTTATCTCCAATATGGTCACATTCTAAGGCACTGGGGATCACAATTTTAATGTATGCATTTTGGGCAGGCACAATTCAGTCCATTACACCTTCCTACTCTTAACAAGTATAAGACCAGACACCATATACGTAAGAGTTATTTTCAGATTTTGGATAGCAGGCAGCACAGAAATGTTACTTCTGAGAGAAGAGAAATGAAGGTGGACTCTGCTATGGCCCTAGTTTTCTTCCTAGAAACCCATTCCAGTTTCCAAATAGGATGGAAAATTTCAAAGCAGAGCATAGTGTTTTCACGGAGTTGAGGAGACAGAGATTAGAAGTTAGTGAGGTTAAAGAATGTCATTGAGCAGAATTTTGGAGAAGACAGATCTACACAGAGAAACAGTACCAGAAACCTGAACAGGAATCTGTTCTGTCTTTGCCAAACACTAAGCCAGGTATGTACATATGGAGCAAAATTCCAGGAGGCCTTGCAAAGAATGATGAGTGTGCTGTAAACAGAATACTTCTCAGAAATCACACTATATAGGCAGACTTTTTAGCTCTGATTCATCATAGATTTTTCATTTCTCACTTGGGCATTCAGTAGAAACTGTAAAACACCCAAAACTTGAGTAGTAGGGCTAAATAGTTTCTAAAGTAATAGGTACTCTTAAAAAATGCCTAGACAAATCTCAACAAACTAAAGCTGATAGATGAGTGAATTAACACTGTCATAATAAAGCTCATAATTCCTTCCCTGGTGGTTCAGACAGTAATTCTTTAAATGAAAACAGCAAAATTCAGATACTCATGAATATAACATTCACAATATCCAAGATCCACTTAAAATTTGTGAAGCATGATGATATGTAAAAAATGTCAACCAAAAAGTGACAGAGATGATAAAATTTACAGACACACTTTATTTGGAGCTTCCCTGGTGGCTCAGTGGAATGAGTCAATACAGGTCATATGGGTTTGATCCCTGGGTGGGATGATCCCTTGGAAAAGAAATGGAAACCCACTCCAGTATTCTCACATGGGAAATCCCATAGACAGAGGAGCCTGGAGAGCTTACAGACAATGAGATCAAAAAGTACTGGGCACGACTTAGCACATTCACACATCTGATTTTACTATGCCAATGGATTAAAGTAAAATATGTACCAAAAAAGGAGAGAAATGGAAAATACGAAAGAACCAAATGATATATCTAAAAAATAAAAATATAATATCAGTAATTATTCACTGGATGGGATTATCAGCAAAAAGCCATTTGAGAAGAAAATATCAGTAAATTTAAAGATAGAAGAGATATCAGTTGATTACTCAAATTAAAGATATAGATGAACAGAATAAAATTTGCTTTTATGTGTTTGTGAGTGTCAGAAGAACCTGAAATATAATTAAGACAAATCCATCTAAGACTTGGACTTCTGGAAATACCAGCATACTTGGAGGCTGTTTTTTTTCCTACTAATTTGTGTACAAACAAACAAACCATTAAAATTCAGGTGGATACTAAGAAGAGCATTTTCTCTAGAGAAAAAATAAAAATAAACTCAGACTGGCAAACTGAATGACTAGGGAAAGTGGAGAGATCCTTTCAAGTTTCTGGAATCTCTGCAAAGTCACTAGGCTAAACTAATCAATATTGAAGAGTATTTTCCATGATCCTCAATTTTCATGTGAAGATGGAAACCTTACTCTCTGGCTACCTGATGAAAACTCGAAACTGATTCTAAAAGTAATGAAAATCAGTGATTCTGAGGTCCTTGGAATGGTTTACTATTTGCTTAGGAAATCAGGATCATGTTCCTTATCTTCAGTTGAAGTAATAAAGGCCTAGAGGAAGTTACTTCTTCACGGAAGACAACAGAAGACATTAGGATGCACAGGCTGTGCATTCTATATCCAGCTTTCCCACTCACCTAACAAGTACAAGTGGTTTCATGTTCTTATCCCTCAATTCCATCACTTATGAAATGAAAATGTAAAGTATACTTCCCATGGAAAAAGTATATTCTGAGTCTAAATATTACTTTAGGTATTAAAACAATAAATGATGTTAGTGTCTGTATTTGTTAACTTATTTAACAAACATTTACAGGGTCCATACTGTGTGCAGTTCAAATGTTATGATGATGATCAAGATACAAAATGTCTTATTCATGAGTATAATACATTCAAGTAGGAAAAACAGACAATAATCAGCACTTAAATCAACACAAAAACAATGGAGAAATATAAATATAAAGTGAAGTAAAGATTTGTAAAAGTGAATGGAGGAAGCTAAGCTAAGCTTCCACTTCACATCACGCAAAGTAATTTTCAGATCCATTATGGAATAGCAATGTTAGAAGTAAATCTTGGAGGCTACACATAAAAGCTAAGGGTGGGGGGAAACTTCTCAAACAAGAATGAGAATACATAAGCTCTATTAAAAAGAAAAAAACAAATATAGAGAGTCCTATTGTATAGCACAAGGAACTATATTCAGTATCCTGTAATAAACTGTAATAGAAAAGACTATGAAAAAGAATGGGACTTCTCTGGTGATGCAGTGGTTAGGAATCTGCCAGTGCAGGGGACACAGCTTGGATCCTCCATCTGAGGGGATTCTACGCGCCATAGGGCAACTAAGCCCACACGCCACAACTACTGCAGCCCACGCACCATAACCAGGGAAGCCGGCGTGCCCTAGAGCTCTGCAACAAGAGAAGCCACTGCAATAAGAAGCCTGCATGCCACAACTAGAGAAAGTCTGCATGCAGCAACGGAGAACTAGCACTGCCAAAAATAAGTAGATGAATAATTTAGAAAAAAGAATGTATATATGTATAACTGAATCACTTTTCTGTACAGCAGGAATTAACATAACATTATAAATCAACTATACCTCAATAATTTTTGTTTAATGTGAGAGACATTTTGTGATAAAATTTGTAATGATAATGATAGATTAAAGGCTAAAGGCCAATGAAAAACTGTTAAATTGACAAGACAAACACGCAACAGTTAAGGATAACTAGTTCATACTAGAAAAATCCCAGTGTTTAAAGGAATGGGGTATTTCAGATAAGCTGGTCATGACTGTCCTCTGAAAACAAAACAAATAAAATGAAGGATCAAGTCATGCAGCGGTCCAGTGCTGAACACACCAGGTGAAGTGAAGAGTTAAAGCAACAATCTTGAAACAGAAGCCACACTGGTCTTGTCAAGAATTGCTAAACCTTTAAGCTAGCATGTGATAGATTATAGGGGACCAGAAAAGTGTCAAGAAGATCTGTTAGTAGTTAATTGCAGCAATTAAGATGAGAATTGATGGGGACTTCAATTCAGATAGTGGGAAGGTATGAGGGGAATCATTCATATTTTGAATGATTTTTCTAAACTTAAAAGAAACAAGCTGCTTATGGGTTGGGTTCCATTTGTAAAATATACAGATATAAAGTTTACTTAGCAGATATGTGAGTTTAACCAAATTGCAAATCATTTAGTAGGAAAGAGACTGAAGTTGACCTCGCAAAGCAATATTCAGGATTAAAATCGATAGTTTCTAAGAACTTCTAGGGAACTAAAACGTTTAGTAGACATTGGAAGAAGTTATATAAAAGCTAAATGCTTAATTTCTTACCATGCTTTATATATATTTTTTATAAACAGGTAATTATGCAATTGATATAAATTTAAAATAACTAGAATAGGACATCTTGGAGAAGTAGATAAAAATACTCCTGCCAACACAGGGGACACAGGTTTGATCCTTGGTCAATGAGGATTCCACATGCCACAGCTTCTGAGTTACCTTCCTTAGAGCCACACACTGCAACTACTGAAAGAAGGCACGGCGCCTAGAGCCTGTGCTCTGCAACAAGAGAAGCCAGTGATAAGCCTGCACATCACAACTGTAGAGCAGCCCCTGCTCTCCACAATTAGAGAAAGCCCGCAAGAACCAACAAAGACCCAGTGCAGCCAAAAATAAAATAAAACTTTAAAAACCTTAGAACTAAGTAGAATAAGCACAAGGAAAAACTCAATATCCATAAATCTGCCTTCCTACATAACTATTAAGAAAGGGATAGAAACATAATCTAGAGACATAAATATACCTTAACATTTTTAGGTATTTCTTTTGAAAAAAAAAAAAAAACAACAAATAGACACACATATATGTTTAAAAATGGAATAATATTCAACCATTAGTACATTTACCTATGCATTTCTCTATTCATATTGCTTATTAAACTTATATAAGTTGATTAACAATATGGCAGCTTTTATCATCAGGGCATTCAAAAAAAATGACTTATTCTCATTGTCTCCCCTATGTCCTCCATTTCCATATGTGGAAACTAATAAAACGCTCTGCAGGCAGAATGATTTTAATGAGGACAGAGTGATTGATAAATTGAGACAACTTTGACTCTAGCAGAAGATTAGAAAAGAAAATTTTATCATCGCCATTTTTTTCCTTGCTACCACTGACTTGACCTGAGAAATTCATTGTAACATGAAAATTTAAAAAACCCTACAGACCTTGAGGGAGGAATTTCATCAAATGCTTCTATTTGAGTAATAGCACATACAAATAGAATACATGCATCTGTGAAATATTAAATATCAATGCAATGCATCATTATTCCAAAGTCATTCATTTTATATAAGATGTTAGGCCTTGATCCTCCTTCCAATTTAACTTTGCCACTCTGCTCCTGATAGATTTCTTTTCAAGTAATGGCTATGCATGTGGATATAAGAGCAATGTAGATTTTAGCTCCACATGGTGTACATTACCCAAGTCAGACTCACAATATTTAAAAAGAAAACAAAATGTATAAAGTATAATATTTTGGTATTTTAGTTAAGTATTCATTTTTGTGTATTTGTTGTGTATATGTGTGACTAGCCATTGTAAAAAAAGAAGTTAAGTTGAAATTTTTGTAAGTAATTGGGGCAAAATTAATATCATGCCTGAAAAGTCAGAGTTGGTCAAACCCGATACTCTGTAGTACAATAAGGAACTCGACAGTCACTGTAGGGTTTATGGTTGAGTTTGAATCCTATTTTCATTTTACAATATTTGACAACTTACTCATAAGCAAAGAACTGAAATTTCCTCTCCCATGAGAGAAATAATTAGCCCAAAGACACTGAGATAAAAATATTAAGTGTATAAGCACTTTCAATTCATCTAGCAAACATTTTATAAATATAACCATGAATGAATTAAAATGTAGGCAAGGCTTCCTGAAGGAGGTAAAATGACTCATGGTTTTAAAGAAGATGAGAAGGCAATGGCACCCCACTCCAGTACTCTTGCCTGGAAAATCCCATGAACAGAGGAGCCTGGTGGGCTGCAGTCCATGGGGTCGCTAAGTGTCAGATACGACTGAGTGACTTCACTTTCACTTTTCACTTTCATGCATTGGAGACGGAAATGGCAACCCACTCCAGTGTTCTTGCCTGGAGAATCCCAGGGACGGGGGAGCCTGGTGGGCTGCCATCTATCGGGTCACACAGAGTCAGACACGACTGAAGCGACTTAGCAGCAGCAACAGCTCTGTGACCTTATGGACTATAGCCCACCAGGCTCCTCTGTCCATGGGATTTTCCCCACAAGAATACTGGACAGCTTGCCCCTCCCTCCTCCAGGGGATCTTCCCAATTCAGGGGTCGAGCCTGTGTCTTCTGCACTGCAGGTGGATTCTTAATCATTGAGCCAGTAGCGAATTATAGAGTATCTTTGCCTGTTTCTAAATTTTGTACAGACAAAAAATTTAGCCTACTACCAATTGCTGTGTTTCCACTCACTCTCATTTATTCTGTGCCTCAAGGGCAGTAGGGAATAAGGAGGGAGAGCTGGACTTTGACCATACTAAGAGACTTTGCATTATCTATTTAGAACTCAGGCTTTTTATTTTCCTGTATAACAAAAGGGTGACCTGGTCATTTGTTTTTTTCTCAGTCATCCTACTCTCACAGTGGTATAAGAAAGTGGATTAACGGGCCTAGAGGCGGGGATGAAGAATAAAATTGATAATAATAACAGATTAAAGGAATGTTAGATCTGTCTAAAGGTGAGATAATGAAGGCTTAATAAAATAAGGTAGTGAGAAAAAGGTTCAGAAGAGAAGTAGAATTGCAAACACTTATTTAGTAGAAATTATATTGTTTGGAGCTGTGAAATAGAAAGAAGAACAAGCTTTTGTGTTGTCTTTCTCCTTCAAATAACAGATGATAGTATTCACAGACCCATGGAACCACGCTGTTTATTTATTTTATGAAACTTTGAGGAAGGATTTAGTTGTAGAATAAAGTATTTTGATGCTTAATGAACAATGATTAGAAAATCTTAAATTCTTAGACTATGGAAGAAAAATGTTTCACTTGATCACATAAGAATGAAAGTAAGGTGAGAATGAGTTGCATAGGTCAGGAGACAATGTCATTACATCTTCCATGAACTTTCTTCTTTAAACTGCAATGTAACTTCATTGAAGTTGTGGTTTTATAGATTCAGACACACTTGATTGTGGTTTGAATTTAGAATGTGTCACTCAGCTTACTGGTATCAATTCTTTAGGATACACAAATAAGAATCTGATACAAATTTGCAAGAACTGAAAACTTTTAAGAGAGGGAGAATAAAATCTGAATAGAACATGAATTTCTCATGTAGCCTCAATTTTCACTTGCTTAGATTGTTTCCAATTTTCAAGGAACCAGAACCCATCTGGTGCTGAGTTGTGTGCGTGTGCATGAATTACCATGTTTGAACAAGTGAGTAGTATGGTCCCATATCCTCCACCAGTAACAGAAAGAGCAGACGACACAAGGAATTACAGAGTAGCGCAAAGGTAAATGAATTTTATTTCATTTCTGAGTATTATGTTTGTCTGCAAAGCACAACCATGACAGAAAGACACCACTACCATTCCTAATAAATAAGCACTTTCAAAACTTCTCAGTAATGGTTAGTTCCACAGTCCAATTTCTTTGCCTCCATGATACACAAGATGGAATGAAAACTGGCCACACCAATTTCTTTAAATTCACCCATATAAGCACTTTGTTGCAATCAGCTATGGACCCAAGGAAGGCAGAGACATGTAGCTTTACACAGAGGAAATGGTAACATGGAAAGTATGTCAAGAAGCTGAGGATAAATTTCATGATAGAAACTAAGATCAGTCCCTGAGTATGTGATCCATCATAGTCTAACACTGAGACAACAGACTGAATTTATGTTTCATGTACTAGTTTTGAGTACAAAGGTTATTTGGAGCTATATGGGACTGTCATCTAAATTGGCATCATGGATAAGGGGCATGTCAGATATTAGGGATTTAATCATCAAGTGTTTAGTGAGCCAAAAAAGAAGGTTGCTTAGCATTTAGTTATTGGTATCTAATTCTGTAAGTGATCTCCTTTTTCTCTAGTATACTATTTACTCTTATAATTTTGGGTGGGGGAATCCAGTAGTTTGAGAAGCATTGCATTTGTGGTAAAACAAAAGGGGGGAAGGTTTATATGCTATTTTAAGTAGTCAATTTACTTAAATTTTCTAATCCCCGATTTCTTCATTTGTAAGCTGAGAGTAATAACACGCAGCCTGTCTTTCTTGGCATTGTTTTGGAGACCTTTGGGATATGGAGAAAAAATACTATACAAGCACAGACATCATTGCCATTATTGAATTATTTCTCTTTTACCTTCCTAAATATAAATGTCTGAACCCTTAGTTAGGGTGCACTGAAGACACTTATAACAAGTCCAGAATTCCATAGGCATTTCAGAGTTAGTTCTAGTATGAGGGACGGGATTCTAGAAGTATTGAGACCTGTATTAATTATGAAAAGTTATTTAAGATAAAAACAAGATTATTTACAAATTGAATGTATACCTGGGTTACATTCAAGCACAAAACATTCTCTAATCAAAAAGGTACATTTATGCACATATATGTGATAGAGTATTTGCGTGTATGTACGAATGAGTGTGTGTGTGCACGTGCACGCAAATGTGAGTTTACAGAGTCAGTACAATTCAGTCGCTCAGTCGTGTCCAACTCTTTGCAACCCCATGGACTGCAGCACACCAGGCCTCATTGTCCTTCACCAACTCCCAGAGCCTACTCAAACTCAGGTCCGTTGAGCCGGTGATGCCATCCAACTGTATCATCCTCTGTCATCCCCTTCTCCTCCCAGCATCAATCTTTTCCAGGATCAGGGTTTTTTCAAATGAGTTATTTCTTCACATCAGGTGGCCAAAGTATTGGAGTTTCAGCTTCAACATCAGTCTTTCCAATGAACACCCAGGACTGATCTCCTTTAGGATGCACTGGTTTGATCTCCTTGCAGTAAAGCATCAATTCTTTGGTACTCAGCTTTTTTAATAGTCCAACTCTCACATTCATACATGATTACTGGAAAAACAACAGCGTTGACTATACAGACCTTTGGCAAAGTAATGTCTCTGCTTTTTAATATGCTGTTTAGGTTGGTTATAACTTTTCTTCTAAGGAGCAAGCATCTTTTAATTTCATGGCTGAAGTCAGCATCTGCAGCTGACTTTGGAGCCCCCCGAAATAGTCTGCCACTGTTCCCTCTGTTTCCCCATCTATTTGCCATGAAGTGATGGGAACAGATGCCATGATCTTCGTTTTCTGAATGTTGAGCTTTAAGCCAACTTTTTCACTCTCCTCTTTTGCTTTCATCAAGAGGTTCTTTAGTTCTTCATTTTCTGCCATAAGGATGGTGTCATCTTCATATCTGAGGTTATTGATATATCTCCTGGAAATCTTGATTCCAGCTTGTGCTTCATCCAGCCCAGCATTTCTGATGATGTACTCTGCATATAAGTTAAATAATCAGGGTTGACAATATACAGCCTTGAGGTACTCCTTTCCCGATTTGGAACCAGTCTGTTGTTCCATGTCCAGTTCTAACTGTTGCTTCTTGACCTGCATACAGACTTCTCATGGGGAAGGTCAGGTGGTCTGGTATTCTCATCTCTTTAAGAATTTTCTACAGTTTGTTGTGATCCACACAGTCAACACTTTGGCGTAGTCAATAAAGCAGAAATAGATGTTTTTCTGGAACTCTCTTGCTTTTTTAATGATCCAATGATGTTGGCAATTTGAGCTCTGGTTCCTTTGCCTTTCCTAAATCCAGCTTGAACATCTGGAAGCTCATGATTCATGTACTGTTGAAGCCTGGCTTGGAGAATTTTGAGCATTACTTTACTCACGTGTGAAATGAGTGCAATTGTGTGGTAGTTTGAGCATTCTTTGGCCTTGCCTTTCTTTGGGATTGGAATGAAAACTGACCTTGTCCAGTCTTGTGGACACTGCTGAGTTTTCCAAATTTGCTGGCATATTGAGTGCAGCACTTTCACAGCATCATCTTTTAGGATTTGAAATAGCTCAACTGGAATTCCATCACCTCCACCAGCTTTGTTCATAGTGATGCTTCCTAAGGTCCACTTGACTTCACATTCCAGGATGTCTGGCTCTAGGTGAGTGATCACACCATTGTGATTATCTGGGTCATGATCTTTTTTGTATAGTTCTTCTGTGTATTCTTGCCATCTCTTCTTAATATGAGGGACGCTTCTGCTTCTGTTAGGTCCATACCGTTTCTGTCCTTTGTTGAGCCTGTCTGCATGAAATGTTCCCTTGGTATCTCTAATTTTCTTGAAGAGATCTCTAGTCTTTCCCATTCTACTGTTTTCCTCTATTTCTTTGCACTGATCACTGAGGAAGGCTTTCTTATCTCTCCTTGCTGTTCTTTGGAACCCTGTATTCAAATGGGTATATCTTTCCTTTTCTCCTTTGTCTTTAGCTTCTCTTCTTTTCTCAGCTACTTGTAAGGCCTCCTCAGTCAACCATTTTGCCTTTTTGCATTTCTTTTTCTTGGGGATGGTCTTGATTAGTGCCTCCTGTACGATGTCACAAACCCCCATCCACAGTTCTTCAGGTACTCTATCAGATCTAATCCTTTGAATCTACAGTGAGTTTTCAGTGTACAGAGCCTTTAAGTTGATAAGATTGACGTATCATATAACTATCTGCCTATACCAATCAATATTCTATAGAAGTACTTAGGATTGAATATTGTTGAGAATATTTAAAACTATAGAGTAAATATGTAGAGTTACTCAGATGGGATAAACCTATTGACAGAGGTCAGTCACTACTTGTGATTAACTGAGGAAGTGGTAATCACTCCACTTTTAGAAATTCTCTTTATGCTACTTCATTTTTATGAAAGATTTGCATCACACCAGTTTTCACTAAGCAAAAGAAATCTAAAGAGGATTTTCACTTTTACAAAAAAAACAAAAAGGCAAAAATTGAAATTAGCACTCAGCATTTGTTTTGCAGAGAGCTCTTATACAGGCAGTGCACACCCTGAGCAGAGTGCTCCCTACCAGCTCTTTCCTGGGAACCACTCTCAGCATCAAGCCATTGTAGCTTTACTGTGTCTGTGAGCATCTGTGCTTTATGTTGGTTTATTTTGTGTATCTGTTAACAAGACGTTTCCTAAGGTCATTGGTTCTTCACTTTATACCATTTTGGATTATGAAAGGTTTCACAAGAATACTATTTTCAGAGAGTGGAGAAAAAAAACCTGCAACTCGATTGGCTCAGAATATGAAAATAAACATTTCTAGCTGGATTATGTACACTCCAAGGAAAATATCATTTTGAACTAAATGTACTCCAATGCCCACACCAGTTAAATATTACATGAGTATCATTCAAAGGTGCTACTTCAGCAGGAAGCCTGGGCAGAGGAAATGACTTTCTTAGGTAAAACGATGAGCTCATTTAATCAGCTTCCAAACCCTTGACAGGGATTAATCTTTCATTAGGGAAGCAGGAAAGTCCTCCAAAGCAACCAGTGGGTGCTGTCTGCCATCTTAAATGAGAAGTATTTTTATTGCAGCCATTGAACCCTTCTACATTAGCACTTTATTTGCAACTTAGTCAAATTATTTGCAGCTTAATCAAAACTAAAGTATATTATCATAACAATAAATGTCATTTACTGAGCACAAATTATATTTTAGATACAGTGCTAAGCACCTTGCATGTTTAATCATGTGTGTGTGATCAGTCGCTTCAGTCATGTCTGACTCTTCCCAACCCCACGAACTGTATAGCCCACCAGACTCCTCTGTTCATGGGATTCTCCAGGCAAGAATACTGGAGTGGCTTGCCAGGCGCTGCTCCAGGGGATCTCCCCCACACAGGGACTGAACCCAGGTCTCCTGCATTGCAGGCAGGTTTTTTACCACTGAACCACCGAGGAAGCCCTGACTAATAATATTTTAAAATAAACTGTTATGTAACTATTAGTATTCTAATCTTATTGATTTGCCAAGGTTTACAATGCTAACATGAGACAATGCTGGAATCTGAACCTCCTCAATCCACTCCAGAGGACATATTCCTTATTAGGTAGCTATTTTTCTCACTTTCTTCTTTGTGATGCCAAGACACAATGAAGACTACTTTAGAAGTGAAGTGAGAAAAAAAATGGGTTTGTAAACTGATTTTATCATTTTTCAATTTCATGAACTTGGTTTCGTGATACCATCAACTCAAATCTGTTATTAGAATATGCCTTACAGCTCTTCTAGTACCAAAGAGCTAAAACCTCTCATATCTATATTGTGCATGTTTCATACACTGTCCAGTGATAGCACTCCTGTTTATATTACACAAATTACTTAATTCTTATAAAATTATTTTCTCATTTGTAAAATGCATTTTGCAGCTGTGCAAAATGTCTTGCTACTGTGATGATACATTCAAGTCACGGCTATGAAAGTATCAATACTTAACATGGTGCCTGGCATATAGCTCTTACCAATGAAACAGTTTACTTACCACTTTCTAGAAACAACAGAGAAGAAGATAATCTAAAATCTATCCATGCATAGATTGGGGATCTAATAATCGTTTCTCAGCCTGGGATTAATGTTATATGTCCTCTAGCAATTAATATACAGATAATCACAAGGCATGTAGACAGAATGGAGGCATTGAAAAGGCACAGATTTTTGGCCTAGAGGTAAAAGAAACTCAATTTAGAAGGAAAGAAAAGCTATGGACATATTTATGTAATGCAAGTAACCCAGCATTCAAATCAGAGTTCTTGACAAAAGGCTTCTCTTCCTGGAACCTGAGGCTATAAAGTATAGTATGGGTCAGATGGGTGCTGATTAAGGGCATGCAGTAAATAGAAGATTCCTAAAATCTCAATACTATTTTTCTAGAATAGTGCTTGGAGGAAGGGATCTCAGCAGCAACATCTACAAAAATCTAATCATCAATGCTTATGTTTCATTTGTACTTCATGATAAAAGGGTTACATGATTATCATTTAAGGTCCTCTGATCCCTATACCTCAACACACACAGACCCACACCCTCCCACAGGATGGAGAATAAATCCTCTATGTTTAGGGAAATGTTCTCAAACGTAACCCTAGGTCAGGTTAGGCCCCTGTATTATATCGCATAGCACCTGAAGTCTTACTTCTGAGCCCCAGTTCATTTACTCAAGAATTACTGAGTTACCAACCTATCCATTTTTTAACTCATTCTTTTGATCGAGATTTATTGAATACATACTCATGCCTGGTGCCACACCACACAAGTCACCCTGCTTAGACTCAATGGTGAAAACATGTATATCCTTTATCCTTAATGAAGCTTGTAGATCTAAAGGGACATTTAGCACCTGAGTCCCCTAAGGCCAATGAACACATATGTATAAATTAGACTCAATCTCATTGTTGATAAGTGGCAAATTATCTTTATAAGATGATAGAATTTAACTAAATGATCCCTTAGGACTGGCCAAGCTCTACTATTCTAGAATAATGAAGAGAACAGTGGTAAGAACAGGTATGCCAGTTTGATGGTAAAACTAACACATTGTTCACTAAATGCTAGGCTCCTTCCTAATTACTTCACATGAATTACCTCCTACAATACTTAGACAAGCATATAGATCAGATATAGCCTTCTTCATACTTTACATATGAGAAAAGTGAGTCCTAGACTGGTCAATGTGGACAAAATTTGGGAACAAAATTACCAAACTCAGGTTCAAATCCAGGAAGTCTGATTCCAAAACCACCTTTCTACAGAAACATTTGCTAGTGATAGATAAAAAATATTGTGGATAACAGCAGCACTGGAGTAAAGATGCATTCATTGTAAATAAAAATTTTAAAGAGAGAAAAATGTCTGATAAATACAAGTCTTCTATTCACCATACTCAATTCAGTTAAAGAACACAGGCAACTTTTACAGCCTCCCTTGGCATTTAACTTACCTCTCCATTACTTTGGCAAAAACATCACCATGACAACCAGTCTCTTCCAATTGTGTTTATAGTAAAGCTTCCATTTAAACTACTGACTTTGAGAGTACTTTCTAACTCTGGTTTAAGTGTAAGTTAGGAGGACACTATTGTAAAAAAAAAAAAAAAATTACAGCCAAAGAGCTTCAAGCAGAACACCTGAACAAGAATCTTTCACAGAGAAACAATGGTAGTAGTAGTAATAGTCACAACAGACGCTATGACCTATGAAATTTATATGATACAGCAGCACATCTGGGAAGATCCCTCTACCTGTTTCCTCTCCAAATAGCCCTGTGAGATAAATATTGCAGACAAGGAAACTGAGTCACTAGAGGTTAAGTAATTTTCCCAAGCTTAAACAGTTAGTAGTCAATATAGCACATCTACCCAAATTTATCAGACTCTACAGACCATTTTATATATATCTATATAAAATGGCCTTTGCAGTGTGCTTTTATAGACCCCAGCATAGACCTTAGGGCTTGTTATTTCTTGCAAACAACTTCCATGCCAAGTGATTTAGAATTGACTTTTCTAGAAGCAAAGCCTGAGACTGGGATTCTAGTGAAAGTATTTACTAAGATTATACTCCTAGGAAAAGGTATGAATGGGATATTCCAAATTCATTCTCTCCCTCTCTCCCCCTCCCTCACTCTCCTCCCCACACACAGACACACATACACACAAAGCTTTGTCTCCAAACTATATTTTTAGGAAAGAGAAGTCTGCATCATTTAAGATCTTATATCCACCTCTGGTTTCATGAAATCTGGTCAACAGGACAGGATCATACAACAAACACGTTGATACCAACACTTAAGGGTTAATTTTCAGTAAAGATGACCAAACATCTAAAAAAGTTATTCTTCACATTTAGCCTAAAATATCTATAATACAAAGCAGATTTAGCTACTGGGATAATGGATATACAAACTGTGAATAGCTTTAATATGCTTTGTATTACTTAACCACTAGAATAGCCCTGCAAAGTAGACACTATTTTCCTAGTTTCACAACTGAGTAAAGAGCACAAAGGGCCAAATAATATGCCTCAGGTCACAGAGCTGCAGCAGCAAAGTCACATTTCAAGTGCTTTTTGCCACACCAAGCAGCCTCTCATGCCAAATGCCTCAACAGATCCAGTATTTCCAAGGGAACTGCAGTGGGAGTGTGAGAGTGTGTGTTCCTTTTATGATTCTACCCATCTTTCCTCCTACATTGAAACAGGGTCAAAGGGGCCAGCTCTGGCCACAGCAGGCTCCTTTAAGGAGTAGCACCGGGGTGCCCTGGAAACCATTCATCTTCCCTCCCACACCGGGAGACCATCGAGAGCCTGCCACTCTCACTGCCAGGCTATTTAGATAAATATCTCACAGATAATCTCTCTTCTCTCTCTCTTTCCTACTTGCGTCCCCCATCTTTTTCGCTCTTCAATTTCCAAAGAATTAATCTTAGATTAGGGCAAGAATTTTTAGACTAGAAAGAATTTCCAGGGACTCATTTAAAGTCTAAACAACTCTCAGAAATTCAATTTCATTACCACATGGAGCATCTGCTATGGGCCAAGTAACAGAGGAAGATTTGAAGATGAAAAGGATGAGGCTGTAATGTTGAGAGAAGTGAAGGACTTATTAAAAAAAAAAAAAAAACCTTTGTAAACAAGAACACAATTATTTTTCAAATATCTAGGAGCTATCATGGACTTACTATGTTCCTGTTACTGTGCTCTGCTTTAAAAATGTTTTCTTATCTGATCCATTTAACAAGTTGAGTTTTATTCTCACTATTTTACTAATGAAATATTGAAACTCAAGGCAACGTGGCTAAACAAGAGTTTCATGTGCTAAACATGCATTTTTCTGACTCCTTTCAATAACTTTTTAATCTGTTCTACAGCTCAGTGAACTATAATGAAATATTGAACAGAAGATTATAGTAAAACACAGTAAAATGCCACACAAGACAAAGAGATGTATAAAATATCACATCCAAATGTGGAATTATGAATTCTATTTTGTACTGTGCTCTTCGTAATAGGATTGTCAGGGGTTGGTATCTTCAGGCAAGACTTCAATACAGGTCACAGGTCACACTTTCATCTGTTTCTAGTTGGCTACAGCTGTGTACTCTGGGGAAGTGGGAAACAGGTGGCTGGAGTCAAACAAGAGATTATTGGGGAGGCAGAGGATGAAGTTGCCAAGAATCAGTCAGACAAACGTGGAAGGTCACTATCCTAGTAAATGACGAGAAAGGGAAATGAGAATAAGAAAGCAGGCTGGCAATTCAGCACATTAGAAAGTAATACAGCGGACAATTGGACTCTTGAGTTCATACTATTCCAGTTCACCTCATCTATCTCCATTTGCTCCCTATAAGGTATATTTTAGATATTTACATTACAGCTTCAGTTTCATCATCTTTACTGTGTGTACCACTTTACTTTGTGTATATGTGTGTGTGAGCAATCATCTATAAATCACAGTGTCTAGCATTAGATAAGCATTCAAAGCTTATTATCTATAGTTCATGGAATAAAGCGGCAAATGTATCTTATCTCTTGTCTCTATTAGGTTTGAGCCCTACCTGCCTCGCTGCCGTCTGTTGAAGGGCCTGGCTTCGGTGTCCTGTAGGTGTCAAGAGACCTGGAGAATAAGGAAGGGGCACACATATAGCATACTGTACATGAATTTCTCACTTTAACCCCAACAAACATGCATGAAGATAAATTAGGCAGTCACCTGCAAAATGGGATCACTTGCCTTGCTTTCTTCCTTTTCATAATGCTGCTTTCCTGATGTTGGGCATGTGCACCTCCTAAGGACAGGAGAGACATGGTTTTTGGCAAGGCCTTTGGAAACTGAAAGCTGTCACAGAGCTCTAAACCAGGCTGTGGGGTCAGTCGCAGATGGATGTTGATGTATTTTGCAATTAGCTCATCCTAGCATATAATGTGTAAAAGAAGAATATTTCTGTCTGTCTTAAAAACTTCTTAGGACGCTAAAGGTGCCTCTGTCTCACCTCTGTCCACCTGGCAGTAAATTTCAGTGGGATTAATGGCTGAGCTTGCTTGAGTTGGCATCCTGGTAGGGCTATTTAAAGTTGTATGTTAACAACTTTCACCTGATGGCCTCCTCCCAGACAAGCTCCCAATGAAGAGCCTCCAAGGTGATGATAAAGCTTTGAAGGTCTCCTTAAAGGTACTACGTTGCCTAAGGGTAGAGTTCTCAAAGAGGCCCAGGCTCCCTGGGTAGTGGTGGAAAATATGTAATGAAAGAATGAATAAATAAATAAGATTTTAAAGGTTTTATATATAGAAAAAACTAATGTTTTAATTACTAATTAGAGGTAAAACAGATATTTTAACTATTACAACAAGTGTTATCAGTATTGGAATTTTGGCTCAGACTATGAGTACACAGGTTAAAATGTTAAAAGTCTATTCTTTTGGCTGGTGTTGTGTCAACTCACTGCAGATACTCTGGTTATCTCCTGCTGAATCAGCTCTGACAGGCAGTGATAAATGTGTTTGATTAATAAAACATTAGGAATCAAATTAAATATTACTGAATACATGGCTTGTCTTTGGTAGACAAGATCTTTCAATATATGCAGGCTTTTCATGGCTGGGAAATAGTAACAGTTAATAATAAAAGTTTTACTGGTCACCTATCCTGTCATAGGCCCTGTTCTAATTACTTCATTAAGTATTAACTTATAAATCCTCACAATAAATCTATAAAATAGGTACAGTTTTTATTTCCATTTTACAGATAAGAAAAGTTTTAGTACTTTGCCCAATAATTTGCAGAATGAGGCTCAAGATCCTGTCCTCTTATCCACTAGATTTTAAAATATAATAATAATAACAATAGTGATAATATCTTCAGTCAGTCAGTTCAGTTGCTCAGTCGTGTCCAATTCTTTGTGACTCCATGGACTGCAACACACCAGCCTTCCCTGTCCATCACCAACGCCCGGAGCTTGTTCAAACTCGTGTCCATCAACTTGGTGAAGCCATCCAACCATCTCATCCTCTGTTGTCCCCTTCTCCTCCTGCCTTCAATCTTTCCCAGCATCAGGGTCTTTTCTAAAGAATCAGTTCTTTGCATCAGGTGGCCAAGGTATTGAAGTTTTCTTATCCTTATCCATCAGAGGGCTGGAAAGAATGAAAACCACAATCACAGAAAACTAATCAAACTGATCCCATGGACCACAGCCTTGTCTAAATCAATGAAACTATGAACCTTACCACGTGGGGCCACCCAAGACAGATGGGTCATGGTAGAGAGTTTTGACAGACTGTGGTTCACTGGAGAAGGGAATGGCAAACCACTTCAGTATTCTTGCCTTGAGAACCTCATGAACAGTATGATAATATCTTAAGTACTGAATAATGGGGCTTCTCTGGTGTCTCAGATGGTAAAGAATCTGACTGCAATGCTGGAGAACCAGGTTCGATCCCTGGGTGGGGAAGATCCCCTGGAGAAGGGAATGGCAACGCACTCCACTGTTCTTGCCTGGAGAATTCCACGGACAGAGGAGCCTGGTGGGCTACAGTCCATGGGGTCACAAAAGAATCAGCCATGACTGAGAGACTAATACTTTCTTTCACTTTCTTAAACAGTGGTCCTAATCCCTGGAACCTGTAAATGTTTTAAGATGAGGAGATTATCCTTGATTCTCTGAAAGATCCTAGATCCAATCGCAAGTGACCTTTTCAGAGAGGAAGAGAGGGATTATACACATAAAAGAGAAGACAAGGAGCAGATGGAGGCAGAGACGGTAGTGACTGGGCCACAAACAAAGAAAGGCCATCAGCCACCAGAAATTGGAAGCAAGCGATGGATTCTTTCTGTAGAGCCTCTGGAAGGCATGTGACCCTGCCAACACCTGACACACCCTGACTTAAACCCAATGAAACTGACGTTGAACTTCTAGCCTCCAGAATGGGGAGGAAGTAAGTTTCAATTGTTTTAAGCCACCAAGTTTGTGGCAATTTGCTGTAGCAGCCACAGGAAACCAATAGAGGTTGTGAGAGCTAATTAACTCAGAACTTATCAAACACTTCATTTTATTTAAAGTTTAAGGGAAATATTTTGGCTAGGGTCCCTACATAGCAACTTCTGGGAGTAGGAACCAGATTTGTTGACTCCTAGCCCAATATTTTCAGCTCAGATGGAGCATCTCCTATCTTCCAACTAGAATCTTCTCCTGATTAATCCATTAAAGCCTCCTGCTCCAAGGAGCTCTTTCTGCATTACAGTAATTGTAGTCTTGGAGAGCAGCACTTCTTTCTTGCTATATCTCATTTGAGACCCTCACACAGAATTTCTGGTTTAGATACCTTTCTGGCTTTTGAAAGAAAATAGATTTTTAAAGGGCAAGAGTGCAATTCTTCCATGTTGACAAATGTCCATAATTACTACCTTCCATGAATTTTGTATTAAAAGGTGTAATATATGTAAAATGGCAATCTTAAGTATGGTCCATTTGATTTTTAAAATTTTATTTACTTCCTTATCAAATTATTAGCATTCTTTGGAGAGGTTAAATAGCTAAATTTTCCTAAAGGACATTATTTTATCATTTAGATTACTCTTTGTATTTAAATGCATCAGACATCCCTGGAAAGGCAGAATGTTGTACAAGAACAGAGGGTTTCAAGTGGAAATTTTTTCTTTCATAGAATATGTTGCTTAAAGGATAATATTAGACAAGATCTGTACTCTTTGATCCTTGGTTTCCTCATCTTTAAGTTATAGATAATTGTCTTTGTTCTCCAACAAAGCTGTGTGTGTGTGTGTGTGTGTGTGTGTATGTATGTGAAAAATGATAATGGATCTTGCATACTTTATTTTTTTAATGTGAAGAATTCTATATATGAATGAAGGATTATAACTGAGCTGATTTTCATTCTTCATGACCTCATTTGATGCCTCTTTGGTGAAACTTCCACAATCCTTCAAGATAGGTTAAGCTTCTTTCTGTCCCATGTTTCACAATGCTTATCTCATGTCCCTGTAATAGTACTTGCATTGGCTGGGCAATGGGTTTCTTTTTCAAGTCAGGCTCTTCTGCTACTTCCCTGACCTGCATGGGTCATTTAAGCCAGCCAGGACCATCCATTTCCTAACAATGCACCCAGAATAGTAATGCATGCCAACCCATTTTCAGTGTTGACATCCAGAGAGATCCATGAAAGTCAAACTCTAATCATCTTCCCAACCACCTGCTCTGGTGAATAGCATTTAGAGTGGATTTCTGACTCGATTAATTTCCTTAAGAATCTCTTTACCTGATTTACTAGGTACCACTTCCCCATTTTGATCTAGTTCCTTGTCTTAACTATGGTTTAAATTTTAGCCTTAACCTAATGGCATCTTAGCTTAAAAGTAAATGCTTATAGCAGTCATACCTGGGCCCAAGATTCTCATAGGAGTACAATTAAGGGAGCCCTTCATAAGAAATTCACACATTGGCCAGCTATAAAACTACACAGACTGCATATGATCCCCTTAAGGTTAGAGATGTATCTCCCTATACCCTTTTAACCCTTTCATTAGGATTTGTGTTATATTCAGTACATGATCACTAAACATATGATGAGATTCGACCTTAGTAATAATGAAATTAAGCACCAAGCTCTGGTGATCTTATTAAGATCTCATCTTACTATAAAGACCTGCATTAACTCCATTTCAGTAAGGGCATGATGAGTACCTAGCTGTATGCTAGACAACGGAATGTCTGAACAAGACATTCTGGAGATGCTCACAAGATAGTGCTGGAGACAGGAGTAAATAGAATACTACAATCTAGCCCATTCAGACGGTTATTTTAACGGGGAAATTCTATTCTCCCAGATCATCCCACCCTCTCCCTCTCCCAGAGTCCAAAAGACTGTTCTATACATCTGTGTCTCTTGAAACATGTATAATATCATATATGAGATGAATCGCCAGTCCAGGTTCGATGCATGATACTGGATGCTTGGGGCTGGTGCACTGGGATGACCTGGAGGGGTGGTACGGGGAGAGGGGAGGGAGGGGGGTTCAGGATGGGGAACACGTATATACCTGTGGCGGATTCATGTTGATGTATGGCAGAACCAATACAGTATTGTGAAGTAATTAACCTCCAATTAAAATAAATAAATTTATATTTTAAAAAATAAATAAAGGGGAAATTCTCAATGCCAGAGGAATAGAGAAAGAGAACCTACAAAAGACTAAGAGGAGGAGTGTAGATTCTGAAGCGCATGACTCATGAAGGAAGACTGGGATGTAGCCAGATGGAGAGAGAGAGAGAGCAGTACTCAGGGTTGCTCCTATTTCTCTTTCCTTTCAACACCATTCCAGGCATACTGAGCACCCTGCAGTGTTTTAAACGATTTTCTTATCATCCCCTCACTTCTCTCTACCTTCATTTAGCTTATGTGTCTTCATTTGTAAAATCCTCCTTGCAGTTAGATAGCTTAAGTAATAAAGAAACTATATCACAGTAAAACTGGTTATAAAATCAAATGGATTTTATATGAGGCCTGTAACAAAATCTATGGATTACTCTTGAAAACTGTTTAAAGTGTGATCTTTAGGCTCACTAACTTTTATTCAAAAGACACAATTGGATGTTTGGTATGAAAATTGGTAGGATCATACCATTCAGTGACTACAAAAGCTCCATTCCTTGGTATTTAAATCCAAGTCCCAAGTAATCTGTGACATTACATTTTATGCCCTGCTCTTATGAATGGAAATAGAGTGTTTTAAAAAGGATTATTAAAGGTTTCAAAATATGAGTCATGTTAGCATTGAGTAACAAAGCTATTTAAAAGAACTAAGGACTGTTGCCATAGAGGTTGAAATGGGTCAAAAGGTCCAGGGTAACTACTGAGTTCATCTATATGCAAATACTTTCCTAGAAGTGTGACTCTTCAGCTTTGATTTTTTAATAAGAACAGCAGGAGGAGAGTCAAGTTCAAGTAGTACTATCCTTTGAAACCTTAATCATAATACAGCAGAAAAATACCATATAAACTTCAAATTAGGAGTTATATAAACAATGTGAAAAGCTAATTCTGAAATTTGTGTAGGGTTTTTTTAGCTTATTCAATGTTAGTTATCTACTATAAAGAGAAAAATAGCAGAACATTAATCTTTTTTTTTTTTTTTTGCCCACTGCCTCACTTTGTTTATTGTAGTTATGGTATAACAACCTTGGAAATTAAATATTTTCATTGTAGTTTAAAGATGAAGACTGGCTCGGGTGATCCAATATGCCAGATCAACTGCTTAGTACCAGGACAAGCCAGATGAAAAGCCATGCTGCCTGGTCTCAAATAACAAGTTTTTCTTCCTGTCATCTGTCTAAAAACGGTAGCGAGAAAAGAAAAAGAAAAAAGAAAGCAAGGCATACGAATGAACAGATCTGAATTTTACTGGTCTTGAGCAACTCCAAGGACAAACAAATAGGTCACAACTCTCTGAGTTGAAGAAATGCAGGGGAGAAACTCTCTTGTCCACCAAGAACTTGTCTTGCTTTGGTAAATGGTGATCAGCAGACAAAAGGGGAAAGTGATTAAATCACTGGCAAATGAGTGTGTCAAAGGAGGTAAAGGTAGTGATGCAAAACTCTATGGAGTGGGCTTGGGGTGGGGCATGGTACTGTCTGGCCCCTCCCTTCCCTATGGAGCCAGTTTGACCCTTTTCCTATCATATGTGCCTGTGTGTGCTAAGTCGCTTCAGTCCTGTTCAACTCTTTTGCGACCGCATGGACTGTAGCCTGCCAGGCTCCTCTGACCCTGGGATTCTCCAGGCAAGAATACTGAAGTGGGGTGCCATTTCCTTCCCCGGGGTCTTCCTGACCCAAGGATCAGACCTTTGTCTCTTGCAGCTTCTGCATTGCAGGTGGATTCTCTTACCACCGAGCCATCAGGGAAGCCCTCCCCTCATATAGCTCTCAATTTTTACATGACAGTCATTCTCACTTCTTTGTAAGTAAGACTTTTGTTCTTGCTTTCTGAACTCTCTCTTACTGTCAGGAGCTAAGCTGAATTATATCAGAATCTCCTTTTTCAGACCCCAGAACAAAGTTAATCAGTCAACTTCTGCTTCCCTTCATCTTGGTCCATCTTGACCACTGAAAGTAGACTAAGAAACAATCATAAAAATAACAGTATTCTCAATTACTTCTTCTCTGGTGTCCCAGGTCTTCTACTAAGTTCAGCTTAAACATATGAGTATTGTTAGTGTTATTTTCATCTCCTAGACTAGAAAACTAACCATCTAAACTAAAGATATACAATTGGTTATTGGCTTAGTTTGGGCTTTCCTGATGGCTCAGAGAGTAAAGAACAGCCTGCAATGTGTGAGACTCCAGTTTGATTCCTGGATCAGGAAGATCTCCTGGGGAATGGAATGGCTACCCATTGCGGTATTCTTGCCTGAAGAATTCCATGGACAGAGGAGCCTGGCAGGCTACAGTTCATGGGGTCACAATGAGTCAGACATGACTGAGTGACTAACACATATTGGCTTCAGTTCGGTTCAGTTCAGTCACTCAATCAAGTCTGACTAAATGTGACCCCATGAACTGCAGCACACCAGGCCTCCATATCCATTGCTAACTCCTGGAGTGTACTCAAGCCCATGTCCATTGAGTCGGTGTTGCCATCCAACAATCTCTTCCATCCCCTTCCCCTCCTGCCTTCAATCTTTCCCAGCATCAGGGTCTTTTCAAATGAGTCAGTTCTTCACATCAGGTGGCCAAAGTATTGGAGTTTCAGCTTCAGCATCAATCCTTCAAATGAATATTCAGTGCATTCCTTTAGGATGCACTGGTTTGATCTCCTTGCAGTCCAAGGGACTCTCAAGAGTCTTCTCCAACACCACAGTGCAAAAGGATCAATTCCTCGGTGCTCAGCTTTCTTTATAGTTCAACTCTCACATCCATACAAGACTACTGGAAACTCCATAGGCTTGATTAGATGGATATTTTTTGGCAGAGTGGTGTCTCTGCTTTTTAATATGCTGTCTCAGTTCCGTTCAGTTCAGTTCAGTTCAGTCTCTCAGTCATGTCCGACTCTTCCCGACCCCATGAATTGCAGCACGCCAGGCCTCCCTGTCCATCAGCAACTCCCAGAGTTCACTCAAACTCACATCCATCAAGCCAGTGATGCCATCTAGCCATCTCATCCTCTGTCATCCCCTTCTACTCCTGCCCCCAATCCCTTTCAGCATCAGAGTCTTTTCCAATGAGTCAACTCTTCACATGAGGTGGCCAAAGTACTGGAGTTTCAGCTTTAGCATCATTCCTTCCAAAGAAATCCGAGGGCTGATCTCCTTCAGAATGGACTGGTTGGATCTCCTTGCACTCCAAGGAACTCTCAAGAGTCTTCTCCAACACCACGGTTCAAAAACATCAATTCTTCAGCACTCAGCTTTCTTCACAGTCCAACTCTCACATCCATACATGACCCCTGGAAAAACCATAGCCTTGACTAGACGGACCTTTGTTGGCAAAGTAATGTCTCTGCTTTTGAATATACTATCTAGGTTGGTCATAACTTTCCTTCCAAGGAGTAAATGTCTTTTAATTTCATGGCAGCAATCACCATCTGCAGTGATTTTGGATCCCCCCAAAATAAAATCTGACATTGTTTCCACTGTTTCCCCATCTATTTCCCATGAAGTGATGGGACCAGATGCCATGATCGATCTTAGTTTCCTGAATGTTGAGCTTTAAGCCAACTTTTTCAGTCTCTTCTTTCATCAAGAGGCTCTTTAGCTCTTCTTCACTTTCTGCCATAAGGGTGGTGTCATCTGCATATCTGAGGTTATTGATATTTCTCCTGGCAATCTTGATTCCAGCTTGTGCTTCTTCCAGCCCAGCATTTCTCCTGATGTACTCTGCATATGAGTTAAATAAGCAGGGTGACAATATACAGCCTTGACGTACTCCTTTTCCTATTTGGAACCAGTCTGTTGTTCCATGTCCAGTTCTAACTGTTGCTTCCTGACCTGCATACAGATTTCTCAAGAGGCAGGTCAGGTGGTCTGATATTCCCATCTCTTCCAGAATTTTCCACAGTTTATTGTGATCCACACAGTCAAAGTCTTTGGCATAGTCAATAAAGCAGAAATAGATGTTTTTCTGGAACTCTCTTGCTTTTTCCATGATCCAGCAGATGTTGGCAATTTGATCTCTGGTTCCTCTGCCTTTTCTAAAACTAGCTTGAACATATGAAAGTTCACAGTTCATGTACTGTTGAAGCCTGGCTTGGAGAATTTTGAGCATTACTTTACTAGCGTGTGAGATGAGTGCAACTGTGCAGTAGTTTGAGCATTCTTTGGCATTGCCTTTCCTTGGGATTGGAATGAAAACTGTCCTTTTCCAGTCCTGTGGCCACTGCTGAGTTTTCCAAATTTGCTGGCATATTGAGTGCAGCACTTTCACAGCATCATCTTCCAGGATTTGAAATAGCTCAACTGGAATTCCATCACCTCCACTAGCTTTGTTCATAGTGATGCTCCCCAAGGCCCACTTGACTTCCCATTCCTGGTGAAGTGGGCCTTAGGAAGCATCATTTATTGGCTTAGTTACCTTTGATTCAGAATCTATTTTGTCTGACTGTAAATGTCACACTTATACCCTGGGAGAAGTCATTCTCTGATTCTCTATTTGTACATACTTGAAATAAAAACCCTACCTTGTGATACTGTTGTAAGAAATACATTATATTTATGTGGTAGAGTAAATAAAACACAATAAACCTCCATAAATAGCATTCTTGTTCAAAGTTTTACTAGACTGCCTGGTAACAAGTAAAGGTGACCAGTATTTGCTAGATGCTGGCTCAGCCAGTAAGGAATTGCCTGCAAGGCAGAAGACCCCAGTTTGATCCCTCAGTCAGGAAGATCCCCTGGAGAAGAGAATAGCAAGTTGCTCCAGTATTCTTGGCTGAAGAATTCAATGGACAGAGGAACCTGGTGGGCTACAGTCCATGGGGTTTCAAAGAGTTTGACATGACTGTGCAACTAACACTAAGAAACATTTGCTATTTAAACAAATAATTGAGCCAATGGGGAAAAAAAGAATAGGTGGATAAACAGATTGAAATATCTTGATCATTTTTTCTCCCCCTTATTTCTTCTAGATTTTTAATCTCTTCTGTCTTATGGACATCCTCTACTCCCTGGGTTAAGAATTATAATACTTTTGAATCCTCCAATTATTTGCCCTTTCTCATGCTTGTAATTGATTCTGGTTTCCTAGATCCAATCAGAGTGCAAGTCAAAAACTGGTAGAGAATCTTATTTTTACCACAGCAAACATAACACCACCATTGTGCATGCTCAGTCACTTCAGTCATGCCCACCTCGTTGCAGTCCTTTGCACTGTAGCCCGCCAAGTTCCTCTGTAATGGGATTCTGCAGGCAAGAATACTGAAGTGGTTTGCCAAGCCTTTCTCCAGGGGATCTTCCCTACCCAGAGATCAAACCTGCATCTCTTGAGTCTACTGAACTGAAGGCAGATTCTTTACTGCTGAGCCACCAGGGAAAGCCATTGTTAAGTAATATATAACAATATCTTTCCAGGAACTAAGCATCAGATATATGCTGAGTCCCTATTCATATGCCAAGAACTCTTACAAATAAACAGATGAAAATGTACAGTTGCAATTGGAAAAAAAAAAAAAGAGTTTTTTTCCAGCATTTTTGTCATTGTCAAAATGAAATTTAAAATCTAAATGTATATCAATAGATGGACACATTGAATCGTGATACATTTATGACACTGATTACCATGTATCCACAAGGGCAGTGACTGAGATAGCTCTATATGCTCATAAGGATAGCACTGCAAAGTGTATTGCTAAACAGTAAGGAAAAGACATACAAAACAATATGCAAAATACACCCTTATTAACAGAAAACAAATGCTAAAGACCAAATCCACATACAGGTACACAAAATGGCTTGTGATGGGATGCTCACAAGCTGTTATGGGTGGTTCCCCTGGAGAGAAGTAGGAGATTTTAAGGTATTATTTGAGGCTTTCATATCATGTGCTACCTATTTATGCATTTTATGATTAAACAAACAAATAAAAGTGTTACATTTAAGGATTTCACATTTTATAGGAATGAAATGGCATATGAGCAAAAAAAAAATCACATTATAGGTATATATTCTGTACAGAAAAATCCTGTGTTCATATTCATAAGGCACTCTTCTTATTTATGAAATATGCCTGTGGAATAAAAACAATTATGATAACAAGTAAATTAATTTGGTGTATAACTTGGCCATCAAAGCTGAGTCTTTAATTTGTTAATGAAAATTCCAAAAATGATCAAGTTCCCATTCTTTCACTTTATATGTATGAAAAATTCGGTCCAGATAAGGAATGCTGCCTGACCAAATCACACAACAAATTACCAGCAAAGCCTAGGGATATATATGAATTGGAATCCATATTCAGATTGATTACTTGGGAGCTTATTTTGATTCTAAAATCAAAGAGAACAAATAGAATTTGATGTGCAATATATTAAGAGAGTTCGCTATCTTACTGTTTCCAGGGTTTGTTTGTTTGTTTTCACAATACAAAGTAGGCAGAGGTGATGTTTAACAATTAGAAAATACTGAGGTGTGATCATGCTTTGCTCTCAGCATTAGGCAGCAGAATATCATTCCTCCCCTTTCCTTTGATCTCAGACTTGCAATTTGAAAGCCAGAGGAATGACAAATGGCCATGAAATACAGACAAAGATTCCTTTTGTTTATCTCACAGAATAGGAAGATGGTCAAATTGATCAGTCATCAAGGTATAATGATCTGAAATAAATACCAGCCTCTTTGATGTGGCTTAGGATGCCAGCATCATGGAAAGAGACCATTCTTCTGACTTTCACGTAATTTAATGATTATGTCTGTTTGTAAATGAGCTTCCTTAATTGCTAACTGGTAATTTGGCATTCGGACAGGAGTGCAGGATCCCTCACCCTGCACAAGAAAGAAAAAATTGAACTGAGAGGGATAAATGGGAAGAGGCCTCCAAATTAGAAGTAATTGGAGCAGAGAGCAGGTGATGAAAAAAAGGTACAGAAATTACTCCACCTTCCCACAAAGAAATGACACTGATTCATCTGAGTGAAGCTGCAGCCAGGATCTTTGACAGGTGTGGATTTGTTTCTAGAAAACACCAAGCAAAGACTATATAGCCTAGGGGATGTTTCCATTTATAAAAAAGATAAAACTTGAAAGGACTTAGCCATCCTGATCCTGGGGAAGCATTAAACAGAAAATACCGGGTCAACGGAGTTGACTGGTGAAAGTCATTGGAAAAAGTCAAGAAATAAGGAAAGATGAATTAATGTATTGGAATAATATACATGCAAATATTGTTTGGGGACCTGTCATTTTTATTTACTTACTGTGCTACACTGAGCAAATTAGTTAAGTTTCTGGAACCCATTTTCTTACTTACGCTGAAAAAGACACTGATGAATTTGTGCGTGCATGCTCAGCTGTGTCTGACTCCTTCCGACCCATAGACTGTAGCCTACCATGCTCCTCTGTCCATGGGATTTTCTGGGTAAGAATACTGGAGTGGGATGACATTCCCTAACCCAGGAGGATGTTCCTGACCCAGGGGTCAAACCTGTCACTGCTGTCTCTCCTGTACTGACAGGTGGTTTCTTTGCCACTGAGCTACCTTGGAGGCCCAGACAATGAGACCACAACTATCCTTTGTGATGATTAAAAGAGTTCATAAAACTGGTGCTTTCCAGAAAACAGTACTAAGTGACTATTAGGTCCTACCTTTACTTGCTGTCTTTTAACTGGAAATGAGATAGAGTTTATAGTGTCAACATTTTACCAAGACGTAAAAGTCAATTGATAATTTCCAATTATTCATAAGGGCTTCCCAAGTAGCGCTAGTGGTAAAGAACTCACCTGCTAATGCAGGAGACATAAGGGACGTGGATTTGATCCCTGGTCAAGAGGATCCCCTGAAGGAGGATCTAGCAACCACTCCAGTATTCTTGCCTGGAGAATCCCTGTGGATAGAGGAGCCTGTGGGCTACAGTCCATAGGATCACAAAGAGATGGACACTGGTGAAGCGACTTAGCATGCACATAGACATTATCCACAAACCCTTATAAGCCTCATGTGACTCGTAATTTCTTATATTTAGATATGTAAAACCTCAATGATCATGATTATTTAAGACTTTTACAACTTTTTATATACATACCATCAGATCCTTATCTCTGGTCCTATCATATTCTCACTATTAATTGAACATTTTCAAATTTAGATATCTTACTGGTAATTCATACACCAACTGAAATTACATTTTTCTTCTAACCATTATCAAAAATCCTCCCATGAGTCTTTATTTGTTTTGCTTATATATTTATCCTTTGATTAATGAACTCAAAATAATTTTATAAGTACTCACTCTGTGCCGAGAAATGGGCAAGGCACAAAACCAGGTATGTCTCCTACATTCATCAAGCTTACAATCTAGAGGGAAAGTATAAATGAATAACTGAAATGACCATAGGAGGAAAACTGTTTAAATCCGTGATGTAAAGTAACAAGATACCAAAAGGGTATTTGGTTGGGAGGATTCCTCCAGTGGTATTCAGGGTGACTTCCTTGAGTAAAGGATGAGTGATGTATAATGTATATATGTATGTGATGGTGATGGTGATGATGATGTCATGCCAAACAGAAGGTTACAGTTGTGCAAAAGTTCTATAACTAGAGGTAATAAAGCATGTTCAAGTGCAAGATGGATGAACATGGTCAGAAAGCAAATTGTTAAAAAGATTATGGTAGGACATGAAGTGGGAGACATGAAACATATCAAACTCTCTGAGAACCATTTTCCTCCTTAGCCTTAGATAACTTTCACGGGGACACTTGACCACTTCCTTTCCCTTATTCCCAGGGCCCTGTTACCACAATCTGTATAGCATGCCTATGATGAGTCTCTGAAACCTTTCTGCTTCTCTCCATCCATATTGTTAGTTCGTCAAACATTTGCCTCAAACTGGAAAGAATTGGAACAAAGATCCGGTGATGATGTGTAATTATAGCTGGTTTCCTTCCCTTCAGCCAAACTCCTGCTCCCCTGGAGATTTAATAAAGGTAGATTTTCAGGTGTGTTATTAGCAGCATTGCTTACAGTAAAAAAAAAATCTCTCATTATTAAATTGTGTTTGGCTTGTGATGTCTTTGTATGGCTGAAAATATTTTGCTTTGGAAGGATAACTTTGAAATTCTACACGAAAGAGGCTCTTTTAACTGGTATTTCCTACGTAGAGATCCTGAAAGGTAACTTCATAGACACTGAAGTGGTTAATAGATACTGGCTCATGTTGGAGATGACAGTTTGAAACTAGGCTGGATCACATGCATACAGGTATGTATTCTTCCATTACCTGAGCTTTCCCCTGCTGGAGGTCAGGGGAGCTGGCCAAAAATACTTTCTGGTTAACTATGTGAACAGGTCCACTTCTGTAAGGGCATGCTGAACGGCTGGTGTGTGGTGCTTTGTTGCCTAAATCTGAGTAGCTGCAACCAGGTATGTCCTCTGACAGTCTTGTAAATATTAATGTTTATTTAATGCTGAATAGAAGAGCTCCTGCTGGGTATTGTCCTTGGTAGTGATATGTATGCTTTCTCAAACTGTGTGTAATCTTGTGCCCTCATGTCTTTGCTCAATGTTTCTTCTTCACAGATGTATATCGCCACCCTTCTCCTCCAGATAAACTACAGTCCATCCTTCAAGGCTCATCTTAAAAGGTTCTTTAACTTATTATATAGTGCTTCTTCATGGTGCTCACATTCTTACTTCAGAACTTATCGAGTTCCAGTCACCTTGAAATATCTGTCTTTTCTCTTGGGGAACAGTGTGCTCATGTATTTTTGCATATCTAGAGCTTTGGACAATGCATGGAACAGAAAAAAGAAAAAAAAAAAAAAGAAAGAAACAAGCATCGTTCGTTAAATCCCAGGGACAAAGCACATTGTCTTGAGATCAGGTTAAAACACTTCTTCAAAAGTTAGGCAATAGCTTCTTTCTCAAGGGAATGTTTTCCTAAAACTCTTTATGTGCCTCACCCCCTGGGATTTAGTCTCTGCCTTTAATGATTCATATTACTTTCAATTTTGTGTGGTTATATTATTATCATGATTATCCTTAAAGAAATTATTATACCTAATTTTGTCCTCTCAGAATATCACACCCTCGAGAGAATGAGCCATATCTTACTCTTAACATGTTTTAAGACACCTAAATTGAGAAGTGAATTCTAAAGAACATGCAGTGAAAAAAGTCTGTTAAAATATATGAAACTACCATTTTAAAATTTAATGATTCTGTTGGAAAGGAATTTGCTTATGCAAGTTGTTTAAATGGGTCTGTTTTTGCTAACTTTAAAGAAACATATTTTGCTTTGTTCTATAATCATTATTTTCATTTAAGGGTGTGTAGTGGACAAATGACTTTTATAAGCATGATGTCATCCGATTCAAGGGGCTTCCCAGATGGTGCTAGTGGTAAAGAACCTACCTGCCAATGCAGAAAACTTTAAAAAATATGTTTGATCCCTAGATTGGGAAGATCCCCTGGAGGAGGGCATGGCAACCCACTCCAGTATACTTGCCTGAAGATTCCCATGGGCAGAGGAACCTGGAGGGCTAAAGTCCATAGGGTCGCAAAATGTCAGACATGACTGAAGCAGCTTAGCACACATGCACGCATCTGATCCAGATCTTTACAAACACAAGAAGGTGTGGAATAAAGGGAAGGGGACTGATTTGGAGGCACAAAAAAATGTCCAGCTCTGATTCTCTGGTTTCCTTCTGACTGTTCAATTTTTCCTTTAAAATTATATTAGTAAGCTGCTGGGCTAGAATAATCACAAGCTGGAATCAAGATTGCCGGGAGAAATATCAATAACCTCAGATATGCAGATGACACCACCCAAGCCTCTTGATGAAGGTGAATGAGAAGAGTGAACAAGTTGGTTTAAAGCTCAACACTCAGAAAACTAAGATCATGGCATCTGGTCCCATCACTTCATGAGAAATAGATGGGGAAACAGTGGAAACAGTGTCAGACTTTATTTTGGGGGGCTCCAAAATCACTGCAGATGGTGATTGTAGCCATGAAATTAAAAGATGCTTACTCCTTGGAAGGAAACTTATGACCAACCTAGATAGCATATTCAAAAGCAGAGACATTACTTTGCCAACAAAGGTCCATCTAGTCGAGGCTATGGTTTTTCCAGTGGTCATGTATGGATGTGAGAGTTGGACTGTGAAGAAAGCTGAGCACTGAGGAATTGATGCTTTTGAACTGTGGTGCTGGAGAAGACTCTTGAGAGTCCCTTGGACTGCAAGAAGATCCAACCAGTCCATCCTAAAGGAGACCAGTCCTGGGTGTTCATTGGAAGGACTGATGCTGAGGCTGAAACTGCAATACTTGGCCAACTCATGTGAAGAGTTGACTCATTGGAAAAAACTCTGATGCTGGGAGGGATTGGGGGCAGGAGGAGAAGGGGACGACAGAGGATGAGATGGCTGGATGGCATCACCGTCTCGATGCACATGAGTTTGGGTTTACTCCAGGAGTTGGTGATGGACAGGGAGGCCTGGCGTGCTGCGATTCATGGGGTCACAAAGAGTCAGACACGACTGAGAGACTGAATTGAACTGAACTGAACTGAATGTAATATATACTTAAAATAGTCCTGGAAGGACTAATCTCCTATATACTAACATTTGCTTGCCAGTGTCAATCCCTCCCTACTTACAATATAATAAAGTATAATCATTTTAATCTTCCATTTAAGCCCTTCTATGATCTGACTTTATTTATTATTATTACCATTATTTCCATCATCATCATCATTTTAGCTTTACCTTTCTCTTTTGTTAATTTCCTTACTAAGTCTTGTGATGTTTCTAGACTCATTTTAAAGTTCTACCTGGCATGAAACTAGGATAGCATCTGTTTGGAATACATATCTTCTGAATTAAGCAACCCAAACTGGTTACCCTCTTCTCAAGTCCCAGATAACATTGTCCCACAGATAATACCCAGGTCTCTGAGTGTGCACATGCCTGCGTGTGTGTGCTCAGTCTCTCAGTTATGTCTGACTCTTGTGACCCCATGGACTGTAGCCCACCAGGCTCCTCTGTCCATGGAATTTTCCAGGCAAGAATGCTGAAGCGGGTTGCCATTTCCTCCTCCAAGGGATCTTCCAGACCCAGGAAATGAACCCATGTATCTTGTGACTTCTGCATTGGCAGGGAGATTCTTTACCACTGAGTCACCTTGGAAGTCTCAGAGTATGCACACCTCTTCCACATTTCCTTATTTCTGATGTCTCCAGGTATTTTAGGACAGAACCTTGAAGAAATCAGCTGTTCTAATTTGAATTATTCTGCTACTGCTGCTAAGTCGCTTCAGTCATGTCCGACTCTGTGCGACCCCATAGACGGCAGCCCACCAGGCTCTGCCGTCCCTGGGATTCTTCAGGCAAGAACACTGGAGTGGGTTGCCATTTCCTTCTCCAATGCATGAAAGTGAAAAGTGAAAGTGAAGTCACTCAGTCTTGCCTGACTCTTGTGACCCCACGGACTGCGGCCCACCAGGCTCCTCTGTCCATGGATTTTCCAAGCAAGAGTGCTGGAGTGGGGTGCCATTGCCTTCTGAGTCACCTGTAAAAGAAGGGTCATAGCATAAATGTGTTTCCCAGAGGAAGAAAAGTTAAAGATAGTTCTCATTATATGCTGGTTACAGTGGTAGTGGTTTGTCTTTCTCATACCTTTAAAGAAAAATCAGTATGAAGTGTTTAGCGCAGTATGTGGCAAACTGTGGTCCTACAACAACAAATGTTAAAGAGATTATACTTACTGAGAATCATTCTATAGTTTTTGACAGTTTGAATTATTTTCCCACATATTTTCACTCTTGCTGCTCCTAATCTCAGATTAATGGAATCTGATTTCCCTCTTAAATGATGCAGCCTTGACTATTTGACTAGCTTTGACTAATATGATGTTAGCAAAAGTGATGCAAGCAGAGGCCATAGACATACTAATACAGCTTGACTTGGCTTTGCACATTAGTGCTGCTGCTGCTGCTAAGTTGCTTCAGTCGTGTCCAACTCTGTGGGACTCTATAGACGGCAGCCTACTAGGCTCCTCTGTCCCTGGGATTCTCCAGGCAAGAATACAGGAGTGGGTTGCCATTTCCTTCTCCAATGCATGAAAGTGAAAAGTGAAAGTGAAGCCACTCAGTCGTGCCTGATTCTTAGCGACCCCATGGACTGCAGCCCACCAGGCTCCTCCATCCATGAGATTTTCCAGGCAAGAGTACTGGAGTGGGTCCAGACATGAAAAAATTACGTCCCAAGCATTTGCTGGCCCTGGATTCTGGGTCTCAGAACAAGCACTCATGGAGCACATCTAAACCCAGTCCAGAGCCTAAAACCATGCTCAACTGTATTTGCCACCTGGAGTAAATCCATTCAGCTGAGATCGAGACAGTCTTAGCCAAATCACAGTTGACTTGAACCTCCCTGAGAAGAAATGCTTACTGTTGTTAAGCCACAGAGTTCTGGGATTATTTGCTATGTCAACTGTGCAGTAGCTAACAGGTATACCACAGGTACTCAGCAGCATCGATAACAACAGTAACAGATTGCCAAGTGCTTACTATATTTTGTCTCATTTGATCTTCTCATAATTGTAGAATATCTCATTATCCTCAGACACAGAGAGTTTAAATAACATGCTCAAATACAAAAATAATACGTGATAAACCCACCCAGGTTCTTAATGACCATAACAGACAGCCTCTCAAAATGTCCAAAATTTGGCTTCCCAGGAAGACAGCATAAGATGTTTTGAGGGCTTTGGAAATATGTTTAATAGTCTCTCTCTGTGAGTGGAATTCTGACCTTAACTGAGATTAAGAATACAGTGTAAAATGGTCAGTTCCAATCTCAGACACGTGTAAGAATTACCCAGTGGTGGTAGTGGGGAGAGAGAAATAAGTGTCCATCCTAGACATTCTAAAGCAAACACTCCAGAGGTAGAGAAATATGGATATTTATTTGGAATATGCTTTTGAACTGTGGTGTTGGAGAAGACTCTTGAGAGTCCCTTGGACTGCAAGGAGATCCAACCAGTGCATTCTAAAGGAGATCAGTCCTGAATATTCATTGGAAGGACTGATGCTGAAGCTGAAACTCCATTACTTTGGCCACCTGATGGGCAGAGCTGACTCATTAGAAAAGACCTTGATGCTGGGAAAGATTGAAGACAGGAGGAGAAAGGGATGACAGAGGATGAGATGGTTGAATGACATCACCGACTCAATGGACATGAGTTTGAGCAAGCTCCAGGATATGGTGAAGGACAGAGAAGCCGGGCATGCTGCAGTCTATGGAGTCACAAAGGGTCAGACATAACTGAGCAATTGAACAGCAACAATAACAACAAAACGATTTCCAGGCAATCTCAAAGGAGCTAGACCTGCATCTCTCTGAGGGACTCTTAGGCTACGAATGGTGATGTTTATTAAGAGAATAAGCCTCTTTACATTCTCTTTCCTGAATGTCACATTGTATGAATCTCTATTTTTGGACCTTGGAGAAAATATCATACCGAGAGTAAAAAAAAGTTGGTCATTCACTCGTGTCCTACTCTTTGTGGACTGTAGCCCGCCAGGTTCCTCTGTCCATGGAATTTTCTGGGGAAGAATACACGAGTAGGTTTCCATTTCCTTCTCCTTAAAAGGAACTTGACATTCCTCTTCTTCACCCTCTTAGCAGTATGACATCATGAAAAGATTATGAAAAAAGGATGACATTAGAAGTAAAAAAGACTTGTGTTCCAATCCTAGCTTTTCTATAAGCTATATGACTTGGAACATAACACTTGAATTTACTTTCTTCCTTTTAAAAAGTAAAAAGACTATGAAACATAATAGTCTTCATTAGGTAGAGCTGTTTAGAGGACTCACTGAGATAACATGTCCTAGAACACCCTGTCCAATGTCACAACTTCTTGTGAATCAAGTTGTACAGAAAGTTTGTAACAGCAAGAAAACAAAGACTGTTTTAAATGATCAGTGTGCAAGAGTTCTGTGAACGGTGGATGCTAGGTTAGCACTTTTATTTAAGAGCACAAGCCAGGAGGCAGAGTCTATGTAAACACAGGATTATGCCTCAGGCCGATATTGCAATCACAACTTGTGTTTAGTCCAGAAGAGAAAACAGGGTCCTGAATGGCTCAGATCCCAGGGACTTGACAGAATCCCAAGTTCACAAAATGTTAAATTGTCTCCAGGTGGTGAATCTGATCTAGAATTTCTTCTTTATTTTCTCACCTTATTAAAAAATGTGATAATGGAATATGATCCCTATATATTGTCTATGCCTCCCTGCCCACTGCCCATGCCTAATTTAGAGGCATAACTTCTTGATATTTTAAAAGACTCAGATTTTGGGGGGGAGGGGCGGGGCCCCGTTTTTTTTAAATTTGTAAGGTAAATATATTGCACATTAAATGAGAAAAAATATATATAATTGTTTTCTCCCATCATATTCTTTTGTGCTTTCCAGATAAGCAAAGCAAATTGGGAAACTGAAACTTAAGTGATATGCTCAGGAAACTATAGGAAACATAGGTAGAAGACAGAGTGCTTGTGCTCTTAAAAACTTGCTGAATCATTGGGGAAGATTGTTTTCTTTGGGAAATTAGCATACATATCAGGGTACAGAGCTTTATCTCATTGATTTTCTAAGTTATCACCACATACCCCTCAGTTGAGAAGATAATATTCTGTGGTGTAATTCTTAACAGAGTAGACTAGCTTTCCCCCCTCCCCCCAACCCCCGAAACTTGCTCTGGTTTCAGTGTATTTAAAATTTTGCAAAGCCTCAGGAGGTATACAGTTTAGATCACCAACAGACCTTTTGTTATGAGATAGAAGATCATCACACACACCAACCTACCAACACCTTTGAATGGACACAGGGCCAACGGGAGCCCACTCCTTGATCCTTCTCTTCCCCCCACCCCACCACTTCTGTCTTTTGTTTTGTTGTTCAGTTGCTCAGTCATATCAGACTCCTTGCGACCCCATGGACTGCAGCACGCCAGGGTTCCCTGTCCCTCACCTTCTCCCAGAGCTTGCTCAAACTCATGTCTGTTGAGTTGGTGATGCTATCCAACCATCTCATCCTCTGTCATCCCCTTCTCCTGCCTTCAATCTTTCCCAGGATCAGGATATTTTCCAGTGAGTTGGCTCTTCACATCAGGTGGTCAAAGTACTGGAGCTTCAGCTTCAGCATCAGTCTTTCCAGTGAATATTCAGGACTGATTTCCTTTAGGATGGACTGGTTGGATCTCCTTTTAGTCCAAGGGACTCTCAAAAGTCTTCTCCAACACCACAGTTCAAAAGAATCAATTCTTCGGCACTCAGCTTTCTTTATGCTCTCACATCCATACATGACTAGTGGAAAAACCATAGCTTTGACTATAGGGACCTTTGTCAGCAAAGTACTATCTCTGCTTTTTAATATGCTGTCTAGGTTTTTCATACTGTTTATTACCCCCACCCCCAGCTTTTTTTTTTTTTTCCTTTCGAGTGGATGCAGATCTCTTTAGGTTCCTGGACACTGGAGAGGGCCAGGATGAGCTAGCAGCTCTGGGTCTTCAATCCAGCAGTTCTAATCTGCTCCCACCCACCCCACCCCCTTCCTCCAACCACAAAGAGGCACTGGCCAAGGCTGAGACAATCAAGTAATCAAGGGGATATTCAGACCAACAGAAAGGAAAACAGTGCTCCAGCCCATCACCCACCTCCACAGAATACCCTATTACTACTTCTTAGGAAGCATCTCAGACAAGGTTTCAAGGACAAACCCCTTGAAGCAGAAACTAGAGAGATCATGAGTTGTAATCAGTAAAAAGAAATGAGTGAGATGTCAAGGCTGATTACTGGAAATTGGAATATATGATGAACACAGGGCCAGAAGGAACATGAAAATTCAGAAAGCTGGGTGGTGAACTGAGTTTAGGGATGTTCAGTGCATGTCAGGGTCTGTTTTAGGGTCAATAAGGGGCAGGGTTTAGAGCCTCATTCTTCACTTCTATGATCAGATGTACTTAATAGTTCCTCTGATGTGTAGATGCCTGGTTTGCCTGCATGGAGGTGAGTTTATATTTTTGTTTCATAGGGACAGGGAGGCCTGGCGTGCTGTGATTCATGGGGTCGCAAAGAGTTGGACACGACTGAGCAACTGAACTGAACTGAACTGAACTGAACTGAACCTGTAATGTACTTAGCATCATTAAGCCTAATTGAGAGAGTGGCAACACATGGGGGAAGTATGTGAGTCTCAAAAGAAATACTTTGCCTTCTTCATAAAGAAAATTTGGAAAGAAAAATAAAATGTTGCATGCAGTAAAGGCTGTATACATTCTTATATCTGGTATGTAAATATCCTTACTTTAGCAGATTTGTTGCTATTTACTCTCCAAGTTGTGCCTCACTCTTTGCGACCCCACGGACTGTAGCCTGCCAGGCTCCTTTGGCCATGGAATTCTCCAGGCAAGAATACTGGAGTGGGTTGCCATTTCCTTCTCCAGTGGATCATCTCAACCCAGGGATCAAACCCACATCTCCTGCTTTGGCGGGCAGATTCTTTATCACTCAGCCACCAGGGAAGCCTGCTTTAGAAATCAGGTAACCTTAAATAGATGATGCAAACAAAGAACTCTTGTCCTGGGAGAACCTGAACACAGCATGGCTCTACCTTACCTAGTTCAGGGAAAGCGAAAGGCTGCTGGTGGCAGGACTTTGCTTTTGATTGTGGCGACATGTTGGGAAGCATCTAACATTTAGAATCTTCTTTTATAAGAAAAATCTCGGTCCCACTTATTTCATTTTGCCTTTCCAAAATATTACTCACCGCCATCACTACTGTGACCTGGTTTCCTTACTAGTAAAAGCAAAGGGCTCATTTGGTGATTTCTGAGATCAAAGGCTCAGTCTACCCTAGGCCTCATTCTTGGCAAAAAAAAAAAAAAAAAGCCCAGGGCTTTAAGAAAAAAAGATTTAAATCTCCACTGGAATTATTTTTGCTTTGAGATGACAGGACTTCAGCTATGCCTTCAAAATATTCCTATTCTTTCATATAATCACATTCAATAATCATTAAAAAAATATATATTTTTTTATTTTCTTGCCTAATGTTCTGTGTCCTTCATTTTTCTCTGCACCTAATTTGATGGCAAAATAAAGCCAGGAATATAGAAATATTCATCCTCTAGCCATTGCATTAATTGATGTCTGGGAGTAAGGTGATGCTATCTAATGAGACTGAATCAAGTGATCAGTGCAAAATACTGATTTTCAAATACATTTTATCTAACCATTTGAGCTGCCTTGAAAATTGGCATAATTACACAGTCTGAGCCTCTAAGATATGGTAATTCTTGATTCAGATATTTCATTTCACAGGAGAGGGAATCAGAAGGCAAGGTTTGATGTGAGTGACTTCAGCACTTATTACCTATAACAGAGCATACTTTTCAAACACACACATGAAAGAAATGTAAATTATTAAATTACCTCAAGTGATTCTGAACAAGTAGACCCACTCTAACATCTTTACTACAAATGAAGCCTTTACTACTTTTCTTTCTTTTTCAGAAAAATAGTCTAATAATCAAAGGACTATGAATATTCAGAACAAAAATGGGATTAGAAATTTTAAGGTGCTTATACAATGAGAGGAGAGAAATTAGATTTTTTTAAATTCATTGGGTCACATTACATCCATTTCAGATTCCACAACTGGCACTTCCTCCTCACAACAGAGGATTCATTATGAAGTAAAAGCAATTTTAGAAAGAATTTTACTGAATTATGGAAAGAAAATCACCACAGAATTACTGGTAGTTAAAAACCTGAAAAAAACTGGCTTCCTTGGTGGCTCAGACGGTAAAACGTCTGTCTACAATACAGGAGACCCGGGTTCAATCCCTGGGTTGGGAAGATCCCCTGGAGAAGGAAATGGCAATCCACTCCAGGACTATTGCCTGGAGAATCCCATGGACAGAGGAGCCTGGTAGGCTACAGTCCATGGGGTCACAAAGAGTCAGACACGACTGAGTGACTTCACTTCACTTCACTTCAAAAAAGTGAAATAACATGTGTGCATGTGTGTATGTGTGCACCTGTAAAGTTTACATATTTACACATTTCACACATATGGATGTAAGGATAAGCATAGGTAAGAGGCAGAGTCAAAGGTATGAATCCTGTTTCCAGAAAGTATGCCAAATTGTGTGTGACTCTACAGCTTCCAGGAGCACAAATAAGCCCTCTTTCAAAAACTGAACATCATTACTGTCTGCCTAACATATAGCAGCAATTGGATAGTGCTCTAAAAGTTCACAAAAAATTAATTCAATATATTTTAAGAAATACCATAATGCATTTGCCACATCTGCACTACTGTATCCTGGATCTGCTCAAGTCTAGGACCACAGCTTTCCAATCAGCTTTCATTTCATCATTTTCTAGTCTGCTTTCCAGAGTCCTATCAGAGTAATTAATTTTTATGATGTGAAAAGCTGAACACATCACCTCCCCAGCACTTCTTTTGGAAAAACAAATCCAGTTATGGGATTTTCTGAAACTCGGCAGACTTTGCTGATAAGTCACCAGAAAACAAATTGCAATTTCTGAGAGAAATAACTTTTCTTCCTGCTTTTCAATATTAGAAAATGGTTCTGTGTAACATATTTGATACATGGATATATGAATCAAGCCATTGATTTTTACCCTCACAAACAACAATATTTATGTGATAGCATGAAGAGGAAAAAAGCTGATTGCTCATGGAAAAAAGACCATAAAGTCATGGAAAATGACTGTGGGAGAGAACAATATTTTTTCAGATATTCAGCTCCTTTCCAGAAGGAAATATATATATATATATATATACACACATATATGTATATAAAATGACCTCAAACATATAAAGCCTTATTATTGTAAAATATATAACCTTAAAATATACAACCTTAAAATTATACAATCTTAAAATACTTGCAACACCACTTTTAGAATTCTAAATAAAATGAAAGCTATATTAGATTGTCAAAATGATGCAAACTTAAATCAATATTACATCAGTAGGTTTAAACTGTGAGTAATGTACAGTATTGCAGATACTGTACAAAACTGGGAAACCAGAACTCAAGAAAAAGAATGACATTGTTGAAAGGGTGGTGATTTCAAAACACGTGAGATTCTAAACCCGAGCTACACAACATATTTGCTAATTATGTGTTAATGCTTTCTAATAAGATCTTTAAGACAATAACCAATTCTTATTTATGAGTGGCAAGATTTCCTGGAGGAGGAAATGGCAACCCACTTCAGTATTCTTGCCTGGAGAATCCCTTGGACAGAGGAGCCTGGCAGACTACAGTCCATGGGGTCGCAAAGAGTCAGACATAATGAGCAACTTTTACGTTTTTCTATTCCATTTATTGGTAAACATACACACCGAGGTGGAAATGAGAATCTAAACTTTTTTTCTCCATTGCACTGTAATTTTTTAATTCTCTATTTTTTGAACACATGTATGATCATTAATTTTGTGTGTCGTCTTGGCTGTGTTAAGAGGTGCCCAGAGAGCTGGTAAAACATTTTTTCAAGGTGTGTCTGAGAGTGTCTGGAAGAAACTAGCATTGATTCAGCAGACTGGTAAAGAGGATGGCCTTCACCAGTACATATGGGCAATGTCCATCCACTAAAAGCCTGAGTAGAACAAAAAGGCAGAGTTAGGACAAATTCGCTCCCACTGTTTGACCTAAGACATCCATCTTCTCCTGCCCTCAGACATCAGTGCTCTTGGTTCCTGGGCTCTAGGACTCAGATCAAGATATAACCACTGATTTCCCAAGTCTCATGTTTCTGGGCTTGTTCTGAATTATACCACCAACTGGGCCTTCCCATTTCTCCTGCTTGAAGATAGCAGACTGTAGAATTTAGCCTCCATGTCATGTGAGTTATTTCTTATAATAAATCTGTCTCCAGATAGACAGATATATATAGGGCTGTAGCTATATTTACACACACATTTATACACAGATTTCAACCTAAGGTGTACTTTCATTCATCCTCACTTCCTGATCCATTATCTTCTGATCTATTCTACCTTATATCTTGACCTGTCTTCTTCTGACTCAAATGATGTCAGAGAAGTGAAAAGAGTTCACATACAGCCCTTTACCTTATTCCCTTTCTCTTATTTTTTATAACAATGTGCACAATGCAAATTCATGTCAAAATCCATTCCTGCAATTCAGATTATAAACTCTTATAGGCCTTAAATGTGCAGTCAGTAGTTCATGCTAAACCACACAAAGAATTGGCGGATAAGAGAGTGGCCCTATGAGGAAAGGGTAAAAATGAGAGAGAAAAGTAAATGGATTGCAGTTATTTTGCATGGATCACAGACTCTCCAGGATCATTTAAGATTCATCTTCCAATCTAGTAAAGGTTACAGCATAGATAAGATGGAACAGGAGTCTGTTTAATTTAGCACATCTGAAATGAAATAAGGATAATTTTTTACATGAACAACTTGGCTTGCTCTTAAAGGATAATATTCTGAGAGCTTTCATAATTTGAAGTGAATATCCACGAAGGTTTTGAGATTTGTTGCTGAAGGGTCATGGCTTTATATAGGCTCCCACCATTTTGAGTAACATTACATTGACTACTTCACTCATCCTTTCTTTAAACATATATTGAGTATCTACTATATGCAAGTGTGTGGCACATAGACAAACATCTATTCAACATCTTGTTTGATCTTGAAACAACTTGTTTGATCACTAAATCACTCTTTCAAACATATTAAATGAGTTCCTCTCTTTGATGTGGCAGTCTTTTTACTAGGCAATAGCATAGTCAAAGATCTGTATAAAAAAGCAGGTTCTACATTTGATAAATTCAAAGTTTTATAGAGAAGGCATAAATACAGGGTAATATGTGATAAAATAGGGTTATATCTAAGATGGCACAAAGAATTAATTTTTAGAAGAATCATGGAAAATTTCAGATGGGCAATGGCACTTGAGTCAGATCACGATGGATGAGTAGGAATATGTTAAGCGGATGCTAAAATTCATGTGTAAACGGATTTGGATGTGAGGATATACATGAGTTTCATGAAACCAGTGTTAAGATCAGTGGTTTTTAATGAGGGAAAATTTTGTAACCATGGAACCTTTGGCAGTGCCTGGAGCCATTTTTAATTGCCATGACTTGTAAGGAGATGCTATGAGAATCTAGTGGGCAGAGGCTAGGTATGCTGCTAAACCCCTTACAATGTGAAAGCAAAGGTCCACATCAAACACCAAAAAAATAGCCCAATTTGCAACAATATTGATGAACTTGAGAGTATTATGCTAAGTGAAATAAGACAAAGACAAATACCATATGATTTCACACATATGTGGAATAAAAAAACAAAAAAAGCAAACAAACAACAACAAAATAAATGAACAAATCAAACTAAACATGCTGATACAGAGAGCAGAGTAGTGGTTAGCAAAGGGGAAGGGGCAGAGTGGGGGTGGCAGAAGAAGGCCAAAATGGATAAAAGGGATCAAATGTATGGTAAGGGATGGAAACTAAACTTTTGGTGGTGGACATGCTGTGGCTATACAGAAGCAGAAGTAGAAGGTAGTATACCTGAAACACGTTACCTTAATAAAAAAATCCTAAAATTAGAAAAGATTACTTGGTCCAACCATCAATAGTGGCGGTTTAGTCATACAGTCCTGTCTGACTCTTGTGACCCCATGGACTATCGTCTGCCAGGCTCCTCTGTCCATGAGATTCCCAGGCAAGAGTAATGGAATAGATTGTCATTTCTCTCTCCAGGGGAATCTTCCCGACTCAGGAACTGAACTTAGGTCTCCTGTATTGCAGTTGCAGGTGGATTCTTTACTGACTGGCCTACAAAGGAAGCTTTCAGATGTCAACAGTGATTTTTAAAAAACAGATAAAGGACCAATAGAAAAAGAGGTTGGAATTGAAGTAAAATCTCACATATACAGCTTGGATATCTTATTATGGGTAATGGGAGGAAGTGATACAGTTTTAACAGGATAATTACATTTTTTATTTATTATCCAAGATAACTCTACAAATTGAACTATGGAAGATAAATCTGTTGGCACTGAAATTAAATGCTGTGATAGCAATAATTAGAGTATTGCAGTAGTTATTGTAGTAATTTTGGCAAGTAATTATGGGAATATGAAGTAAGACTATAGAGATGGAACAAGATAGAGGATATCAAATCATTAAAAGTACACACAACAGCATTTAGTGGATAAAGCAGTTTTGAGAGAATTGCTACTTTGATCAATGAAATATGTATAAAAAGATTTACCTGTGAATCAAGATGTAAAGAAAACTATGCATTTAGGGCAGTAGTTTAATTCAGTTTGAATTCCCCTATAGGTTATTTTTCCCTTATTCTTAAAAAGTAGTTTATATCCTTGCCAGTTTGTTGGACCATATCACCACCAATGCTACCAAAATTTGAGACCATTTGTTCACATTACTGCCTCCAAAGTAGGCTTATTATGCTCATGTTATTAGGGAAATTCTCTCACAAACCACTGCCTAATGTTCAGAATGTAATATATTTAAGCAGACTCTTAAACCTTACAGACAAAAATACATGCATAGTCTTGGCCTGTCATTTTCTAATATTTTGTGTTTTAAAAAATTTCTTTTAGTAGGAAAAATTTGAAACTTTCCCTCATTCTTTCATGTGCTGAAGCAAAGTGAATGTCTGTGACTCTTTTGGAAGATGCTTTACAGATGGACAGAGCCTCTGTTTTTTGCATTAAATAGAACCAAATGCCGTGCTACATTTGTACAGCAATGAACATTTATGCAAATCTGAAGAGTAGGCAGGTGCAAGAGCAAATTTCTTAATGCCATTTGCTCTGAAAATTATATAAAGCTTCTAGAGCTCTGCTTTTTATAGTAGCTAAAGGAGTTTTGTTTGGTATTTTTAAACAATAACACCTGCTCCAGGCAGAAAAGTCAGTTCCCGTACAGCAGGAAGTAGGCTGCTTTTGGTGGAGAGGAGTTCCAGAGATTGTCTCCAATAAATAATGAGGCGATAAAATAAAATGTATTTTGAAAAGGCTGGGTGGGTGGTGGAGGTAGAAGTAGGTGGGTGGGAAGGGAGAAATTTTGCCTTTTGCACTGACAGATGCTGGCAAATGGCAGGAATTCAGCCCAGCCAAGGAGATGGCAGAAGTCCATAGGACTCCATCTGGGGCCTGTTTCTTTGGCCTCTGAAACCTGGCAGAACCTCTTCCCTCATAGGCCTAAATTTCCCTTTCTCTTTGTAGCTTAAAAGGAGAAGATCTTCATGACTGCCATTTCTCTTTTGCTCCATGTTTTTCAGCCCCATGTCATAGAATCAATAGTAGTTAATTAAGATCAGTGACTTGTTCTTTCCAATTTCTTTCATCAAAGCTGAATTCTCTCTGATGATATATTTTGGTAACCTCCCTATTTCCAAAGAGATACAGAATATCTGTTTTTCTTCTTTTAACATGACTCTAATATGTGATTCTGTAATATATCTGTCTGCTTTTGAGGACATCAGTTGTTCATTCATACATTCATCATTCCTTTAAAGAGGTCTTATCATGTGTTGGCAAGAAATAGTGGAGCTAAAAATGAAGAAACTCATACTTCATCCTAGTCGTGTCATTAACTTCCTTCACTCACTGAGTCACTTAATACATTTCATTGATTTTTATGGTATTATGGCTATGACAGCCATCACCCCATTCATCTCCAAGGTTTGTCAGCTGTTGTAACATTCCAAACTGATGTCCCATTCTCTTTAACACCTCCATATACATCTCCAGGAAAATATAATGAATAATGTTTAGAGCGAGGCAGCTTAACAATTTTTAACAAAGGAGAATAAAAAAAATGAAGAGGACTTTAAGCAAAGTATAAGCAAGGAATAAGGAAATTGCTTTACACTCAGCAATTGTGTTAGGTGTTCCAAATTCTGGAAAGAGTAATATTTAACCCTGCATCTTAGGAAGCTCAAAATCTTCCTCAGATATAAACACACGAATATAACATGATAATAAAATGGAATATACTTATTTATTAAATCAAATGATGGCACAAGCATTCTTGTGGGTGGCTCTATAGTGGCAGCACTACTTTGTGACCTGAAGCAAGATACCTATTGTATCGGGACATTACGGTCTCCATTTTCTCATCCAGATTTACTTATCCCCTTACTCTCAAACTTGGTGTATTTATTTTCCAAAACCTTCCCTAAAGGTACATTTGAACCAACTGTTTCCTTTAGCTATTAGACCCAGCCCTTCTCTCTATAACAGCATCTCTCCTACATTCTTTCATTTCCCTCATCTCATTGGAGTGAAGAGGGATATCAGTCAGTCCTACAGTGCAGGCAGGAATATCCCTGGTGTTTTCTATATATTCTATAGTCTTCTTTTTAACAATCCCTCCTGAAATGATAATAACTTAAAGATATCATCAGTTTCCCACTGCTGTCCTAATGAATGTGCAATTCAAGCTGAAAATATCATTGGGTTGTCCACAGAAGAATAATACCCCAAAAGGTAGCATGTCAGTCATAAATATGCAGAAAATTAGAGCACCTGAAGGGAAGAGCTAATAAGCTGATGTCTTAAGTCAGGTTTCTAGGATAATGGATGCAGATTTACATGTTAGGAGTGTCCTCGGGATAATACATAAAGGGAATGATAGCAGAAGGGTGGCTTAGAGGGAGGAACTGAATTGTGATTGAGTTGCAAATAAGGCTTAGACAGTCACTTGGAGAGCTCTGGTGATTTGGGAGCTCTGAGAATTCTTGGGGAGCTCTGGGAATTCTGGCCAGCCCTTCGGAATTGTCCTGTCTTTAAGTAAGAAGTGAGGCCTTGACACTTACTAGTCCGAGGATGCAGGCTGCATAGGTGGAGAGGGCATCATCTTGATTGAGGCCATTCTCTTTGGCTAAAGACAGTTCCTCAAGAGGGCTTCCCTGCCGGCTGGTAAAGACTCTGTCTGCCAATGCAGGAGACGCATGTTCAATTCCTGGGTCGGGAAAATCCCCAGGAGAAGGGAATGGCAGCCCACTCCAGTATTCTTGCCTGGGAAATCCCATGGACAGAGAAGCCTCGCAGGCTACAGCCCATGAGGTCGCAAACGATTTGGACGCAAGGTAGCAACTAAACGACAACAACAGAGTCCTCCAGAGACCAGGTGAGAGTCTTCAGCTGCCTACAGTCCCGGCTGCCGCTGAGGAAGAGCGTTGGTACAAAAGGGAAAATCTGAAAGGCCAGCACAACACAACGTCCATTGTTATATTTGACACGGAAGGATGTTAAGGTGTGTTTTGGGAAGTAACAGCACAAAGTGGGGATATTAAAAAATACTTTTCATGAAAAGTCTTGCTAGCAAAACTAGTTACTGTGAATTTTAACAAGTTTCTAACCCTTTCAGGGCCTCATTTGATCATTAAAAAAAAAAAAGCTGGCAACATATCAAAGACTTTTAGGACTTTAACTTTTTAAAAAAGGATCTAGTCGTTACTTTCATGTGTCAGTATGAAAATAATAACTGCAATTCAAATACTCTATATGGCTGATCGCCTTGAATGACCCCTTAATTATCCTCTCCAAACAAAATAGGAAGTGACTGACTAAATACCTATCCTAGGCTTGTCACTGTGGTATTTTCCAATCTGTGAAGAATATTGTGCTTATATTATGGAGTGTTTTTGCTTTTCTTTGCATTATAATTACATAAGCACACATTTTTCAATCTGCTACACTATCAATGTAAAACCATTAATTTTTTTTTTAAAGACTGACATGGAATAAGATTTTTATTCTGCTACTCGTTATGGGTCCCCTGACTGATTTATTAAGTTAATTCAACCTGTTTCCTTATATGCAAATTTGAGATTTTCTCCTTAAGTTTTATAATGTATATAAAATGCCCCATAGAGTGCATGGAAGAGAAAAGTTTTCACTGTTTTTTGCCTCTCCCTCTCCTGGCACATACTTTCATCTTATAGTTGCTCCTGTGCTTCTCTTTTCCCCTGGCTTTCTCCTTTCTTCCCTGGTACGTTCCTTGAGAACAGAGTATATGCATAACGATCCTATTTTTACAGTGGCTAAATAATGTCTAATGTTCAACAATGCTTCTCTAAGTGCAGTCTATGGGCTGCATATATCAGAGTCACCAGGGTTTTTAAATAAAATGTAGGACCATCATTCACACAAACCTGACTTATAATATCAGAGGTTATACGTCTGCATTTTATCAAAATTTCAAAAGTAATCTCCTAAGAGTGGAAATGTGGGGACCACCAAATCAGAAGACTTACCATAAACATTTGCTACATGAATACAAGTGCTATGGTATCAACGTTCTTCTTACTGATGGAAGTGACGGTAGTCAGTAATAAAAAGAAAGATGAACATACTTCTTTTAATAAGCTGCACTTTTTGCATGAATTCTCTGAAGATGAAATGGTGAGGAGACATGCTTGAGTTAGATTTGGTTGTGTATGCCCTATGATATTATAAACCAGAAGGATGCTGAATTCGATTAGAATCATCACAGATTGATGTGGGCTTCCCTGGTGGCTCAGATGGGGAGGAATCTGCCCACAGTGCAGAGACCCAGGTTTGATCCCTGGAGGAGGAAATGACAACTCACTCCAGTAATCTTGCCTGGAGACTCCCATGGGCAGAGGAGTCTGGCAGGCTACAGTCTATGGGATCTCAAAGAATAGGACATGACTGAGTGACTAACACACACACACAAACACACAGGTTGATGCCTCAGACAGACAATTGGAAGAATTATTAAACTCTTCTCAAAATACAGTTATTACAATAAATGAGAAATAAAATGTCCCGGGGTCTTTGGCACTATCCTAAGAATGATTCACATTCTTCTGCTATAAAGAGTCACAACATAAATAAGACTCAAAGACAACAAACTGGAGAAATACAGACACCCAACAATAATTACCTTTGTTAATAGAGATTCCTGTCTTCCCAATTAACCATTTCTGTGCCTTGAGGATCAAAGAGTAGCTACTGCATAATGCTTCTAAAGTTTGATCTATTTCAAATTCATCTTCTCATTTTTTTCTTCTTTGAATTTAGGAGAGTTCCAAGGATCATGACAGCTTTCTTTGTGTACTCCTACTGATTCCACTCTAAATTTGACTTATCTTCAATAAAGAACTTTAAAAAAAAATCTTGACATGAAATGAATCTGGTTTTATTATATCATTTGTATATGATCTCTGGGAATATGACTCTATTCCTTTTAGCACTGGGCTTTGTCTTTTTTTTTTTTTTCCCCAGAATAATATGCCTTAACCTTCACAGAAAACAATAAACTATTTATCTTTCCATTATCCCATGGGATTTTTAAAGCCAGAAGAATTTTAGCAACTGGTGTTGGGACCCATCTCCACTGCAAAAAAGATATAAACTGTGGCTTCCCCTCAGGAAAATGCATAAAAATCAAAATGTGTGTGTGTGTGTGTGTGTGTGTACTTGTTGCTCAGTTGTGTTTGACTTTTTGTGACCCTATGAACTGTAGTTAGCCATGTTCCTCTGTCCATGGGATTCTACAGGCAAGAATACTGGAGTGGGATGCCATTCCCTTCTCCAGGGAATCTTCCCAATCCATGGATAGAACCTGGGTCTTTCACATTGCAAGCAGAGCCTTTACTGACTGAGCCACCAAACCAAAATAATACAAATTAAAATTTTGCTGTCAGAATCAGGACTCTTTACTCTTACAGGTTGCTGCTGCCAAGTGACTTCAGTCGTGTCCGACTCTGTGTGACCCCATAGACGGCAGCCCACCAGGCTCCCCCGTCCCTGGGATTCTCCAGGCAAGAACACTGGAGTGGGTTGCCATTTCCTTCTCCAATGCATGAAAGTGAAAAATAAAAGTGAAGTCGCTCAGTCGAGTCCGACTCCTAGCAACCCCATGGACTGCAGCCCACCAGGCTCCTCCGTCCCTGGGATTTTCCAGGCAGGAGTACTGGAGTGGGGTGCCACTGCCTTCTCCCTTACAGGGTGAGTTAATGACTAATACTCATTTTCCAGTTTCTAGTATATCATTGGTCATTTACAACTGGATCTTCCCTGGTGGCTCAGACTATAGAGAATCTGCCTGCAATGTAGGAGACCCAGGTTCGATCCCTGGGTTGGGAATATCCCCTGGAGAAGGGAAGGGAAACCCACTCCAGTATTCTTGCCTGGAGAATTCCACGGACAGTGGAGCCTTGCGGGCTACAGTCCATGGGGTCGCAAAGAGTCTGACATGACTGAGTGACTAACACACACTTTACGACAGTAGAATACACCTATATGTGCCTTTCTCCATACAAATTAGGAAACTTCTCTATCCAGACTTGTTCCTAACCTGCCTTAATTTTGACTTCATAAGTACTATGTTGTTTGTATGGTCCCCAAACTTCATGTTCTATGTGATTGGTGATTATTGGTATCTTTTCTAGTGTATAACTTATGTTTGACCTATCTAATCCCTAAGATTTCCTGTATTCCTCAGCCTCAAGTCTATAAAATACAGCCCACAGCATGGCCAACCACTTAATATTCAGCCAGGATTGCCCAGCTCTTCAAATAAGAGGGAGTGTAATACCCATGGCCAAATGATCTTCCTGTTCATCTTTCAATATGTGAACAACATAGCCAGAGAAACTTAAACAAACTTCTTTATATATAATATATTTTTTTCTGGCTGAGTTCTATTTGAATGCAAAGTACACAATCAAGACATGTCTTCAAATTTTGTTGTCTAATTATGTCCTCAAACTTCATAATAGTCTATGTCAAAATCTAGCCATATATTTCAGTGTACATATCATTAGGGCAAGAGACAAGATTGACTCTTGGCATTCTGGAAGACTCTTGAGTGGTCCAGATAATGCGAACAACAAAGTTCATATAAGAAGTCATAACAAATTACCTGGAGAGTGTCATTCTGGGTAATTAAGTTTTCTACAGTGTCAGTCTGAGTCAAGGTAGATGAAGAGGTTGTACATAGTTTATAAAAGATACTACAATTGTATTTAGAAAACAAAAATATTAGGGAAAAAACATGATTATAACTTCTTAACATACTTTTTTGTTGTTCATATTTTATTTTTTAAACAGTCTTTAAAAATAAATTACATTTCAAACTAACCATATAAGGAATCTTCCTGAAATTAGATATTAAAAGGGAATTGTCTGAAAGAAGCATCAGAGCACATAGTTTACTTTAAAAAAAAAAACAAATCAGAAATAGAAACAAATTATGTATTTAATTAATATAAGCAAATTATACACATATATAGATATAGATATATAGATATAATTCCAGCACCAAAACTCTGGTATGGGTTCTAGTTAATAATTAGACTCATGAAACAAAATTAAGCTTTAATCTAATGCTACAGCTTCTTAGCTTTCAAAAGTATACAAGCAACAGGCACAACAGATATAGTATCTTCATTTTGTTGAGAAACCTATTGGTTCTGGGGTAAGCATACAGTGTCTATTGCTTCCTCACTTAACACGAGCACTATATGGCTTCCATGAATAAGACTGAGGTGTCTGTGTATCACTTTGATATAGAGAGGTAGTTTCCTCAGTTTTCTACCAATCTTTTATACCATTTGAGTTCACATAGGTCCCACACCTGACTGACTATTCAGCTTAACAAAAGCAGTTGTGTTCCCAGAAAGCAAATGAGGCTAAAGCATGATCTACATTTATCTTAACTCTAGAGTTTCCAAGGACATGTTACTGGAAGCTGAGGAACACCAAGGTCTGGGTCACTCCCAGCCAAGCCTGCAGAGACTAAGCCTGATTTTAACTGTTACTCATTGACATGAAACAACAGTGTGATATAGTAAATGCTAATATGTCAGCATGTAAAATTCTGTGTGAAAAAGGAAGAAAAAGAGTTTAATCCTAAATCAGATATTTAGGAAAATCTTCAAACAAGGAACAATACTGAGTTTTTGTTGCAAGACAATGAGAAGAATTTTCAGTGGTTGGACAATAAAGTTAAGGGCAATTTAGGCCCAAGAAAGAGTAGGTGGGAAACTGGAGGAATTTGTAAGATATTTGGAAAGAGGAGTTGGTATTTCAAGGTGTTGAAAATATTTTTAGTATAGTAATTCAAGAAAAATGAAACTAAAGGAATGCTAGCCCCAAATAACTTGATACTGCTGAATTGAAAACATCAAATACTTTTGTAATTAATTTCCATGTTTACAACTGGCTTGATATAGGTTTACATTATAAAAATGTCAGCATGGGTCACTATTTATTATGCTGCTATTTATAATTATGGACAACAGAAATTACCTAAGTTAACCAAAGAGAAGAATATCAAGTAAGCTTTATCACCTCTCCTTCAAGGGTGGTAGTGCATTTATGGCAAAGAACATGTATGGCAGAGTGTGTAATGAAAGCTAGTGCTTCAGGGGGTATTGTGCTTACGTGCCCACTTAGTCCCTTCAGTCATGTCCGACTCTCTGAGATCCCATGGACCATGGCCCGCCAGGCTCCCATGTCCATGGGATTCTCCAGGCAAGAATACTGCAGTGGGCTGCCATTTCCTTCTCCAGTGATAAAGTACGAAGTGAGTGAAGTGAAGGAAGTGAAGTCGCTCAGTCGTGTCCAACTCCCCGAGACCCCATGGGCTGCAGCCTACCAGGCTCCTCCATTCATGGGATTTTTCAGGCAAGAGTACTGGAGTGGGCTGCCATTGCCTTCTCCATCAAAGGGTAACAGGCCTTCCTCAAATAAAGGAAAGTAGGAAGAACTAGACCAGGAATACTAAAAACACCAAAATTTCTAAATTGGGATATACCATCCTTCTGTGTTATTATCACAGAAGTTCTTGTGTGTTTTATTGTTTGTTGATATAACTTGCGATAAAATTTGGGGATTTGTACAAACTGAATAATATCTGCTCCCTCCAAAAAAATATTTTAAGAGCTTTTTTTTGTACCCCTAGACTATCATTAACATCAAACCAATTCCTATGAACTCTCTGGTAATATTGAAATAAAAATATGTCACAGACAAAAGGGATTACATGTGAGTTAAATCCCAGGGAATTAAGGTGATTTTGTTCCAAAATCTCCTGCACTGTTATATTAGTACATCTATGTCTTTGAAAATTTATATTGAACTGATGTGGTTTCTTATGAAAGTGATTCAGTTCTAAAAGATAACACTAAGATCTATGCATTAATTAAGTGTAATTTAGAGGGAATTAGGATGATACCTATTATATTCATGTTAACCAAGGTTCTATGACTAAAATAAGATCTTTACTAAAATATATATATATGCATATATAGTAATTTGGGCACTGTTCACTTCATTCTTTTAAATCCCAGAGCCAGACTAGTTTAGATATATTATTAATACAAATGAATTCCCTTGAATACACTAAAAACATGAAGAAATAATCTATTTTTCACTAGTTTTTAATGCATAAATTTAAAAAACATTGGTACTTTTTCTGACAATTAATTCTATTCTTATTATTGACAATACGGGATTTCAGAAAACTTTTAAATAGCAGATAATACTATCTGTGCTCTATGACTTGGATGAAATCATATCAATAGTTGTTATGTGTTTTCTTCTAAAAAATTGGACATTTAAAATGAATATCCTGATTTTTTTCTCAATTAACATGAAGACATAATCTTCCACTGATGTACTAAACTATACTTTTTTTCATAAAAATATTCTTAGTGCCTACCTAATTTTACAAGGCTTGGGTGTATCATGCTTTACATTATGATTTTAAATAATTTTGATTTGTAGGCAATTTTCAGTATTGAGCTAATGGTAGTGAACGTATGTTAGAATACAGATCTTTTTGTTTGTTTTCTTTGGGGGCTTTAATTTCTTTTTCTTAACATTTATTTTTTAAAGTTAGCCAAAACCAAGGAAATCTATTTTTGTCTCTTAGATGTAATCAGTATGGAAAAAAAAAAAGTCTAAAGAAACAGCATTTGTCACTGTAGATGAACCTTTTGGTTGAAATCTTTCAATTTTAAAACATTTACTAACTGATTTTCTCATTTGACACATTTCAATAGAACTGAGTATACAAGATTACTTATGAGTAAAGTCATAGAAATTTCATGTTGAATGCAGCTCAAATCATTTACTTTAATGTTCCACATGATGGAAAAAATGATTTTGAAAAGAATATGAATGAAAATACAGTTTTTTTCAAATAAAAGCACATTATTTTAATCCTTAGGTAGACTTACTTAGATTTCTAGCAGGAGGAGGAGGGAGATGGAGCATTGGCTTTCGATCTGGTTAATTTGCAAGAAATCCAGTAAAGTCGCTATTTACCAAGATATGGTCAGAGGATAAGGAAGAAACCAAGGGATCCTGATATGTAGCCCTACATGTACCAAGAGCCAAATGATATGACAAATATCAGGACTGAAGAAGTGAGAAGCTAGTGATTACTAGAACACAGAGACGAGACCTGGGTGGACCGGGGGGCCTGGTAGCCTGATTGAGATCTTCCCACCCTCTGACCTCACTGCTGTGTCTCCCATTGACCAAGCATAAAGCATATGGCAGGCAGAGAGCAAATGGGATACTCATACAGACCAGTTTTCTAGGACAGATTAGGGAGAAAAGAGTCTAGAGGGCATATGGTTGTCAAATGAAAGCAGCTTCATCATTAAAAGGCTTCTACAATAAATTCTTTGGGAGACGCGATTATTGTTTTGTTAACAAATAATCACTCTATGTATTCTTTACTTTTTAACTATGGGCAGAACTGTTATAAATAAAAATGGAAAAAGAGCTGATTTGAAAAAATGCCTCTGGAACCTCAGCTCTGGGGGTAATTTAGCTGTTAACAATTGAAATATTTTACAATTTATTTGTTCACATACTTATTTTGTGTTTCATATGTACCAGACACAATGCTGTCTGCTAGGCATGTACTCTATTATGTATTAGAAAGTTGACGTTTCTTACCCACAGACATATAAGCTAAATAGAGGTGGAGACAACATTTTAGCCTAAGTGGCCTCTAGGGTGAGCACAATTGACTGTCCTCTAAGTAGAGTCGACACCATTTTTCCCATCAGGGAAGATATCATCACTCTTTTATCACCGCCTCTTTCATTTATCACCCTCCAAAAAGCAACCATCATATTTTGTTTTTCTTTTCATTGTTGTTAATGGTCTATCTCTCCCCATTTCAACCAACTCATCCTTCTGAGCATTTGTTTTAGGTATTTTTTCCTTGGAATGGAGATTCTAAGATGGAATAATGTATGTTTTTCAGAGGAGTGGGGGCGTTTTTAGAATGACATCTGAGAAAGGAAGCTGTCAGTCTGATGGAGAGATAGGTGTATATGCAAATTTGGGGGCTGGGCCTTTGTTCCTTTGTGGCGATCTATAGCCACATGAAGCGTGCAAAAGAAAAGAAGTGTCCAGAAACAATTCTGGACACTATTGTTTCCTTCCACTGAGACAGTCCACAAGGAGGATTGACAGCTAAGTGTCAAGGATTATCTTGTCATCATTCCCATCAGGTGGAAGAAAAAGCCTTACATTCCCAAAGTGGGACTGTGTAGTGCATTACAGCATCCACCATAGTAATTATGAATCTGTTGTTTAATTTATAAGCAAAATAGTATAAATTATGCACACATATGCATATATACTTGTATTCTATTATATGCATAAATGTTTTGTCATAAATAACAAATGAGATTACAGAATAGTTGATTAGATAGTCACTGTAGTAACACCTTTTAAATTATTTAATAGACATACTTACATACACAAAATATGTATGTACATTTCTATCTAAATCTGTGTTGTTCCTAGACAAGAAAGGTTCACTGAAAAGTTCATGAATTGTTCAATGGCAGAAATCAATGTGTTTATACCCTAAATTTGTTTTAGATCCTTGAACTAAGACATTTGATTGCTATCCATTATAGGCACACTGTCTGAGTTCCTGCATTTGGATGACTAATAATATTGTAGGCTCTACCTACTTGTTAGTATTAAAGAAAAAGTAAATAACACTTCTGTGAGCAGTTCTGTTCATTGTTATATTTAGGGTTGCAAACTGTCATAACTGTATTTGATTCCTCACTAACTGTGGATCTCTAATGGTTTCTTCTGCAGCCAAAGAAAATGACATAAAGAAGTCAGGCTACTCCTCTAAGATAAGTTCTGGGAGGCAAAACCAGAACAGAGTAAGGACAAAGAGCAGAGATGATACAGAAAACAAAAGGAAAACAGCTGTGTTCTATATATTTTATATCTTTTAATCTTCACAATATATCCTAATCAAGAGGTATTTCTAAATGAAAAATCTGAGTTAATGATTTTAAATAGACTTACTTATTCATGGTCACACATGAAATATATCCTCAGAGACAGGACTTAAACCTAGTTCTATTGACCTGAAGTGCAGATTTTAGTCCACTGCTCTTCTGTCTCACCCCAGAGAAAAGTTCTCCAAAGGCATGCTTGCAGTGGGATGTCTAACTGAAAACACACATATGATGAGTGCACTGGTGTGATGCCAGTCTGCTTACTTTTTGTGTTTTCCCATCTGTGATTCTTGACACGGATATGCGACTATTCCTCTTTGGAAGAGAATGAGTATAGATGTATGAAAAAAAATGAACTCTTAAAAATGTTAAAATATAAAACAAATGAACCATTAAAGTGTGCAGATAAAAGTTAAATGAAGCTCCTTGTGATTCACTCAGAGATTTGGTTTAAAATTTTTCAATTTCTGGACAAGCCTGCACCTGTCCACAGATTATGCTCCTCTTCCTTTAATAATTCAGCTGCTGACAGTTGGAGCTTTGCTTCTGCTTCATTAATCTGCTCCTGGGAAGTAGTATTTTCTCAAAATTTTGGTGACATTTTCATTTCTCATCTTTAAAGGATCCTTCTCCACCTCTTCTAGAGGTCGCACAATTCTACCCTCTCAGTCAGATGGACTCTCTTGTTTTTATTCAACCTGACAATGTTCAAAATAAGGTGCTTAGTTTTTTCTTTGATTTACACTGATCATTTACATCTTTGTCCATTAGACAGATAGTCTCCTTCTGTTTTCTTTTGTCTCCAAATCACAATGCACTGAATTTGCATCCAGAGAGATATTTTGGATTTGTTGAAGGATATAAGGAATTTGCTTTATTAATGAAAAGTTAATCAAATGAGAGCAGAATTACTACAATATGTTGATTACTCAAAAACATTTGCAGAGACTTCCCTGGTGGTATAGTGGTTAAAAATCTGCCCTCCAATGCAGAGGACTTGGGTTCTATCATGGGTCAGGGAACTAAGATCCCACATGCCTTGGAGCAACTACACCTGCCTGCCACAATCGGAGGGTCTGTGTGCCTCAATGAAAGATCCTGCATGGTGCAATTAAGACCCATAAGTAAATAAATAAAGATTTTTTTAATTGCAATGGAAAAATAGCATGGCATATTTTAAATGTAGGTCTACTGATTTTCAAGTTCAGACAGTCTGTTTACATACTTATGGTCTTTTCCTCTGTTTCTCTTGGTTAAATTCTGGGTCTCTGCTTGGATGCCAGTGTACTCAAGAAGATAATATTCTTTTGCTTCCAAATTCCCAAACATACTGATGTTACCACCATTGGGTCATAAGTATAAAATCAAATATAATAACACATGCTGCTGTGTTTTTCATGAGTCAGAAGATTTGAAACTAGCAAGTTCCAGAAAAGAAGGGATAAGTTTAGAGTTAGGAAAAAAAAAAAGTTATATATGACAATGAGTTGGGAGTGTAATCTTTCTAAATCTCATCTTTTTTGTTTCTAAAATGGTGCAATTGTCACTGCCTACCTCGTAGCACTATTGTGAGTACCAAATAAATTAGTATATGCAAAATTCTCAACACAAACACAGCAACTTACTGAAAGCACTTCTATTATTATTGATACAAAGAGTTTTGAAACATAAGACAGATGAGTTTCCAATGGTAATCTGGTTATCCCCTTTGAGTTTCAGAGTTCTCATATTTTAATTAAGAAAAAAAAAAACCTACATGTTATTAGCCAAATCTCATTTCCCCCCTAAATTCATGTATTGAAATCCTAAATCCCCATTACTTCAGAACGTAACCACATTTGGAGATAAAAATCTCTAAAGAGGTAATTAAGTTAAAGCAAGGTCTTTAGGGAGGGCTATTTCCAATATGACTGGTATTCTTACTAGAAGAGTTAATTCGGAAACAGACAAACACAAATCAAGGGCCAATTATGTGAGGAGATAGTGAGAAGGCAACCATCTGCTAAGCCAAAGAGAGTCTTCAGATGAAACTACACCTGCCAACCTTTCATCTTGGACTCCTACCCTAGAGAACTCTGAAAAAAAGAAAATTCTGTTGTTTAAGCTACCCAGTCTGTGGTATTTTTTATGGCAGTCAGTCCTATCCTAGCAAATCAATATAATTCCCTTTAAATATAAAGAGCATAGCATAATGCCCATAAATAGGTGACAATAAATGTTTATTCCATTTCCCCAGTTCTGACATTTATGACATTCTTAACTTTATAATTATTTTCATACACATCTTTTTCTCTTAAGAACATCTTTTCTTGATGTCAGAAATCATATAATCTCTACTGAGCACTCTTCTTTTTATAGCTAAAATCAGTGATTTGCAACGGGTATATTGATGATTATTGGTTAAGTAAATAAATGGATATCTGAATGATAATACATCTGAATTATCAAAAGATAGAAAAATTCTCTTTGGACCTCATATGGTTAAATTTAATGGCAACTCTATCTCAAGCATCCTGTAATTGCCAGATGGTTGTAGACATTTTAACAAAATATTAATTGGCAGCCTAGAAGCAACACATTACAGGAATATTTTCCCATGTAACTCTCCGTGTTTAGGTGGTGTAGAAATGTTCACCTCTCACTTGACTTAAAACCACATGAATATGGCCTATTTAATATTTTACTTATATCCTTTGTTTTCTGGAGTGAGATTATTAATGCAGAATAAATGATTTAGCTAAATATTCTTGTCAGCCACAAAATAAACATGCATAGGTCAATAATGCCTCACTTGAAAAGGTCTATCAGCATTTTTTTGAGAAAGTGTAGGGAATATGTTCAATCTGCACGAGACAACCTGAGGCAGGCAAAGACTACCTGCATAGCTAATACCACATCTTTGCACATAGAGCCAACAGGAGGTTAGAAATGCCAACACACAGACTACCGTCTAGAATACTATAGCACATTGGACTGAATTCTCACCATAGGAAAACCACAGTCATTTTCAAATTAATTCAGCAGGCCCATCTGAACATCGAAACAGAATATTTGACTTCATAAGCTCATATATTGTCTTGCCCATTTACAGTTAAATCGCCTGTCAATAAGTTTATTTTCAACCTGGCTACATAAAAAACTATACGACATAAGCACTAAAACAGCATTTCCTAATCTGTGTCTTGTAGAATATGAATCCCTTCAAATGTTAAGTGGTAAAAACAAACCAAAAAAAAGAGATAATGGGTTTCTTGGTCATTTTCTATTTGGGAGACCATGACTCTAAGTTAAATTGAATTTCACAAATTTGCAGAAATTTTAATATAGGAATCTATGTTAAGATTACTCAGACATATGATTTTAAAACATATCCGACCATGATACCTTAAATCTAGGGAGTGACTTACTGACTTATTGTACTGCACAACACACCAATGAAACTGCTGAACTTAACAGTAAACATTGCTAACTCAGAAATCAGAAATGTAATATTGTCTTGTAGAGTGAGGAATATATGCCAGAGGCTGGTTGAAATTTAGGGAAAAAAAAAAAAAAACCTAGAAAATTTCTATTATTAAAGTCAAAAGAAATAGCATTTAGGAGATCTCCTTTTGACTTTGGTATAAGATTGATTTCTGTTTGTTTTTTGACTTGACTTACAATTCCTTCTTCTTGAAGGACAATTGAGGCCAAATGCATGTTTTTTTGTTAATCATCCAAAATCAGAATTGAAATACAATCCCAGGCTAACTAACAGAGGAAGATTTAGGGCAATGGAGTAGGATTTCCCTCAATGAAACAAGGGCCTCACAAAATCAGGTTTCCCTCAGTGGTTCAGCTACCTATCACTCAGTCTGATACAACAGGGATAAATAATGGAGGTGCTCATTCTAAAGTGAAAGTGAAAGTGTTAATCACTCAGTCCTGTCCAATCTTTGCAACCCCATGGACTGTAGCCCACAAGGCTCCTCTGTCCATGGAATTATCCAGGCAAGAATACTGGCGTGGGTAGCCATTCCCTTGTCCAGGCGATCTTTGCCACCCAGGGATCAAACCCAGGTCTCCTGCATCACAGCAGATTCCTTACTGTCTGAGCCACCAGGGAAGCCCGTTTATTTTTAACTTGTCCTTAAATAGATTCATCATAGCAATTGCTTCACATTATGTTTTGTTTTGGGTAGCAGGTTTACTGAAATGTAATTTTAGTATATTTTCATCATTCCCTAAAGATGACATATTTTTAGCTGCGACTCCCTAATCTCCCTTCCCTAGCCAGGTCAAAGCAACCCCTAATCTATTTCATATGTATATTCTGAGCATGGGGTCTTTTGTGACTGTTATTCACTTACCATAATGTTTTCAAAGTTTATCTATTTTGTAAAATACATAAATACCTCACTACAGTGTATGGTTGACTAATATTCCATTGTACAGTTGTGGCATATATTATTTATTCATTTGTTAGTATACATTTGGGTTGTATCCACCTTTGCTATTATGAATAATGCTGACATGAACACCTGTGTACAAGCTTTGTGTGCACATTCACCTTTTTTCTGTTTGGTATAGATTCTGGGTCAAATAACTCCATGCTTAACTTTTTGAGGAACTAACAGATTGTTTTCTAAAGCAATTGTACCATTACATACCCACCAGCTATGTAGGAGGATACTGAATTCTCCCCATCCTCACCTGTCCACTTATTTTCTGTGCTTGTTTTTTTTGATAATAGCCATCGCAATGATTATTAAGTGGTCTCATGGTGATTTTGATCTTCATTTCCCTAATGTTTAGTGATACTCAGCCCTTTTTGTGTCCTTATTGGCTATTTGTCTATCTTCTTTGGAGAAATGTCTGTTGGAGTCCTTTGCTCATTTTTAAATTAAGTTTGTTTTCTTGCTACTTATTTCTAGTTCTTTTAAAAAATGTTTTGGAATATTAATCCCTTTTCCAGAAAAAGGAGGGTCCTGTGAGAGAGCTGCTCAGTGAGGGGCCATGTGTCTGTCTGTCTATAACACCCCCAGTCTCTCACCTCTGCTTTCATCCTGAGATTCTGAATTTCTATTTACATTAGAAGCACCTGGAAGAGTAGTTAAATTCCATGACGCTGCCTCTACAGCTTTTGATTCAGTAAGTCTCACATTTTTAATAAACACCATGCATAATTCTGATATAGTTTATCTAGTTCCCAAATATAACATATTTTCTTACATCTAAGGAACTCCTCAAGGGAACAAGAAAAGAAAGCTGAGAATCCAAATCAGTCAACATTTCTCCTTGTTAGAAAATATGAAAAGGCAAGCTGATGTATTTAACTATAGGTTTCAATATCTAATTATTTTCTTCTTCTATCTATCTCCAGCTAAAATATCTATATTATATTCATCAATCTTTTATATTATTTACCTATATATTTGTATTCTGACTCATTGCAGGAAGTATTTTAAGTCTCTTAGAAACTGTATCATATATAAGCTGAAATAAAATTTATAATAAAGGATTGGAAAAATACAGACTAAAAATCAAGGCTGCTAAACTTGAAAAAGAAATGTTCATCATTAAGATGAAACTCTAGTATTTCACTGCTTCATAAAAATAGAGATCATATATAACCTTTATAGTCATTTCATAGTGTCATTCATATGACCTACATATTGTAAAAACTTTCAAAAAAAACTTTTTGATAGAGCACTAACACATTATTAGTGTAGAAAATTGGAAAATAATGATACATTTAAAAAGCAGAAGACAATCAACTTTAATATTTAGGTTTACTTCTTTCACAATGGAGATACATATGTATATGCTTATCTATAAGGATAGATTAGATAGATCATAATTGGAATTATGATGCAGTACTTTTTTTTTCCATTCTGCTTTGTGTAAAATGTTCAAATTACGCAAACTTATAAAGAAAAAAGATCATTGATTACATAGGATTACATAGGACTTCGGGATGGGGAGGTAAGTTGAGAAGGGATGGGAAGTGACAGTTAATGGGCAAAAAGTATGGTATCAGAGAGGGTGTGGAGAAAAGGGAACCCTCTTACACTGTTGGTGGTAATGCAAATTAGTACAGCCACTATGGAGAACAGTGTGAAGATTCCTTAAAAAATTGCAAATAGAACTGCCTTATGACCCAGCAATCCCCCTGCTGGGCATACACACTGAGGAAACCAGAATTGAAAGAGACATGTGTACCCCAATGTTCATCGCAGCACTGTTTATAATAGCCAGGATAGGGAAACAACCTAGATGTCCATCAGCAGATGAATGGATAAGAAAGCTGTGGTACATATGCACAATGGAGTATTACTCAGCCATTAAAAAGAATACATTTGAATTCGTTCTAATGAAGTGGATGAAACTGGAGCCTATTATACAGAGTGAAGTAAGCCAGAAAGAAAAACAGCAATACAGTATAGTGAAAGTGAAAGTGAAGTCGCTCAGTTGTGTCCGACTCTTTGCGACCCATGGACTGTAGCCCACCAAACTCCTCCGTCCATGGGATTCTCCAGGCAAGAATACTGGAGTGGATGCCATTTCCTTCTCCAGGGGATCTTCCCGACCCAGGGATTGAACCCAGGTCTCCCACACTACAGGCAGACGCTTTAATCTCTGCGCCACCAGGGAAATAACACATATATATGGAATTTAGAAAGATGGTAATGATAACCCTCTATGAGAGACAGCAAAAGAGACACAGATGTATAGAACGGACTTTTAGACTCTGTGGGAGAGGGAGAGGGTGGGATGATTTGGGAGAATGGCACTGAAACATGTATACTATCAGGTAAGAAGTGAATCGCCAGTCTATGTTCGATACAGGATACAGGATGCTTGGGGCTGGTGCACGGGGAGGTTCCAGAGAGATGATATGGGGTGGGAGGTGGGAGGGGGGTTCAGGATTGGGAACTCATGTACAACCATGGTTGATTCATGTCAATGTATGGCAAAACCAATACAGTATTGTAAAGCAAAATAAAGTAAAAATAAAAATTAAAAAAATTCTAAAATTATTGTGATGATTGAGCAATATTGTAAAGTTATTAAAAATGACTGAATTGTACACTTTGAGTTAACTTCATGGTGTGTGAATCCCATATCAGTAAAGCTGTTGTTACTAAAATATTTTAATTAGCTATGTATCAAGATTTCACAAAATAAAATTCCATATTGTCTTTGCATTTTTCTTCTGTCACCTTATGTTAAAATGAACACCAATATATGTACTGGTGTGTATTTGTATAAGACCAGGAGCTGACTGTGGCTCAGATCATGAACTCCTTATTACCAAATGAAGACTGAAATTGAAGAAAGTAAGGAAAACTGCTAGACCATTCAGGTATGACCTACATCAAATCCCTTATGATTATACAGTGGAAGTGAGAAATAAATTTAAGGGCCTAGATCTGATAGATAGAGTGCCTGATGAACTATGGAATGAGGTTCGTGACATTGTACAGGAGACAGGGATCAAGACCATCCCCATGGAAAAGAAATGCAAAAAAATAAAAATGGCTGTCTGGGGAGGCCTTATAAATAGCTGTGAAAAGAAGAGAAGCGAAAAGCAAAGGAGAAAAGGAAAGATATAAGCATCTGAATGCAGAGTTCCAAAGAATAGCAAGAAGAGGTAAGAAAGCCTTCTTCAGCAATCAATGCAAAGAAATAGAGGAAAACAACAGAATGGGAAAGACTAGAGATCTCTTCAAGAAAATTAGAGATACCAAGGGAACATTTCATGCAAAGATGGGCTCGATCAAGGACAGAAATGGTATGGACCTAACAGAAGCAGAAGATATTAAGAAGAGGTGGCAAGAATACACAGAAGAACTGTACAGAAAAAGATCTTCATGACTCAGATAATCACGATGGTGTGATCACTCATCTAGAGCCAGACATCCTGGAATGTGAAGTCAAGTGGGCCTTAGAAAGCATCACTATGAACAAAGCTGGTGGAGGTGATGGAATTCCAGTGGAGCTATTTCAAATCCTGAAAGATGATGCTGTGAAAGTGCTGCACTCAATATGCCAGCAAATTTGGAAAACTCAGCAGTGGCCACAGGACTAGAAAAGGTCAGTTTTCATTCCAATTTCAAAGAAATGCAATGCCAAAGAATGCTCAAACTACCACACAATTGCACTCATCTCACATACTAGTAAAGTAATGCTCAAAATTCTCCAAGCCAGGCTTCAGCAATACGTGAACCATGAACTTCCTGATTTTCAAGCTGGTTTTAGAAAAGGCAGAGCAACCAGAGATCAAATTGCCAACATCTGCTGGATCATGGAAAAAGCAAGAGAGTTCCAGAAAAACATCTATTTCTGCTTTATTGACTATGCCAAAGCCTTTGACTGTGTGGATCACAATAAACTGTGGAAAATTCTGAGAGAGATGGGAATACCAGACCACCTGACCTGCCTCTTGAGAAATCTGTATGCAGTTCAGGAAGCAACAGTTAGAACTGGACATGGAACAACAGACTGGTTGCAAATAGGAAAAAGAGTACTTCAAGGCTGTATATTGTCACCCTGCTTATTTAACTTATATGCAGAGTACATCAGGAGAAACGCTAGGCTGGAAGAAGCACAAGCTGGAATCAAGATTGCCGGGAGAAATATCAATAACCTCAGATATGCAGATTACAGCACCCTTATGGCAGAAAGTGAAGAAGAGCTAAAGAGCTCAACATTCAGAAAATGAAGATCATGGCATCCAGTCCCATCACTTTGAGGGAAATAGATTTGGAAACAGTGGAAACTGTGTCAGACTTTGTTTTTTTGGGATCCAAAATCACTGCAGATGGTGACTGCAGCCATGAAATTAAAAGACACTTACTCCTTGGAAGAAAAGTTATGACCAACCTAGATAGCACATTCAAAAGCAGAGACATTACTTTGCCGACTAAGTCCATCTAGTCAAAGCTATGGTTTTTCCTGTGGTCATGTATGGATGTGAGAGTTGGATGTGAAGAAGGCTGAGTGCCAAAGAATTGATGCTTTTGAACTGTGGTGTCAGAGAAGACTCTTGAGAGTCCCTTGGACTGCAAGGAGATCCAACCAGGCCATACTGAAGATCAGCCCTGGGATTTCTTTGGAAGGAATGATGCTAAAGCTGAAACTGCAGTACTTTGGCCACCTCATGAGAAGAGTTGACTCACTGGAAAAGACTCTGATGCCGGGAGGGATTGGAGGCAGGAGGAGAAGGGGACGACAGAGGATGAGATGGCTGGATGGCATCACTGACTCGATGGACTGAGTGAATCTGAATGAACTCCGAGAATTGGTGATGGACAGGGAGGCCTGGTGTGCTGCGATTCATGGGGTCACAAAGAGTCGGACACGTTGAGCGATTGAACTGAACTGATTTGATGTGTGTTAGTCACTTAGTCATTTCCAACTTTTTTGACCCTCATCTCCTGCATTGAGGCTCAATGGGTAAAGAATCCTGCAATGCAGGTGATGTTGGAGACACAGGTTCAATCCCTGGGTCAGGAAGATCTCCTGGAAGAGGGCATGGAAATACACCCCAGAATTCTTGCCTGGAGAATCCCATAGACAGAAGAGCCTGGCAGGTTGCAGTACATAGGGCTGTAAAGAGTAGGACACACAGTATACATACATACATATATATTGGGGCTTCCCTGGTGGCTCAGACGGTAAAGCGTCTGCCTGCAATGCAGGAGACCCGGGTTTGATTCTTGGGTCAGGAAGGTCCCCTGGAGAAGGAAATGGCAATCCACTCCAGCACGCTTGCCTGGAAAATCCCATGGATGGAGGAGCCTGATAGGCTACAGTCCATGGGGTCGCAAAGAGTTGGACACGACTGAGCGACTCACTTTCACTTTCATATATGTTGTGAGGGAAAGGCTTGAAACAGTTACACTGCTGTGACTGGAAGCAGATGATTATATTTTTTTTTCCTGAACCTAAACCTAAAAAAATATTATAATAATGATAATTGTCTTATTCCACAGACTTTTGAAAAATATTTGGTGAGCAGATCCCCAAGATCAGACTTGGCTCTTTGAAAATATGTGTTGGTAAGAACATAAAATCGCTGTAATTTTATTAAATAAACACATTTTTTATCCTGTACTTCAAGCTCACAGATCAAAGCATTTGTGTTATAACAACTTTGATGGTTTTGTGACTGAGGTTTCTGTTCACTGAGATGAGGGCTACAGGACAGAAAGCTGTTTGGGGGAAAGGATCTTGAGTTCAAGTGTCGGGGACATAGAATTGGCAGAATCTTTAATATATCCAAAAATAGATGCCTCTTAGTCATAGGAATGCTATAGTAAGGCTAATTATAGATAACTAAGAGGACATCTGTGACCAAAGCTCAAAAGTACCTATGGTTTCAACCAGGATTTGAGATAAGACCTCAAAATCATTTACAATCCTCACTGGAGATTGGGTGAAGTGTTCCCAACATTATCCTGGTTGGGTTTGTATAAGAAACTGGCTGGGCAGAGATAATTTTGAGAACAAGGGACAGTGACGCTGGAGGAGGTGAGGCACTCCATAGGACAGAGGGTAATGTATCCAGTGAGTTTCTATTTAACTGGGCAGGATAGAAAGAAACATTTGATGGGTAGTCTTGTGTTGTGGCTGAGTACCTCTGCATTAAGGGTCTCCTGTGCAAGTCAATATGCATCAGCAACGCACTTCAAGTTAAACAGTCATGTATTGTTTTTTGGAGAAACAAAATAACTATAATTCTTATAGCTTTTTAATATTCTCAGAGCAGATATTCCTGATAAATAGGCATTAGTGTTTCTTCCATTAGGAACTTAAAAAATATAAATTAATGTCTTAGATTGTGGCCCCTGCAGTGGTCTCTTGTGCTTTAGAAGAGCATGAATCAATTCACCAAGGCTAGAGTCCTGTCACATTGTAAACCAGTGAAATTAAGTTTGTGAATCTGAAAAGCTGAAAAAACACCCCTGAGACTGAGGAAAATGTGAGAATAAGACTGAGAAACCATGATTCCCTATCCGTCTTCCTACACACTTACATAGCCTCTGTCATCTGGGAAAGAAGCACAGTTTTCACCACACGAGTTAAAGGCTGTGAATGTGACCTAGATAATTCTTGAAGAATTTAAGTTGAAACACTTCCTTTAATGTCTACTGAAGGAAAAAAACTAAACCTTCATTCCTTAGAATGAAATTGTGGTAAAGCAAGTGTATCGAGAGAGATGGATTGTGATGAAAAAGAAATTGTACTTCCAGCTAAGCTGTCTGAATATATTTGGTCAGACTTTAAAATAGTCTCATAATATTTAAATCATTGGAAATTGTGTGTGTGTGTGTGTGGTGGTGGTGGTGGTGGTTTAGATAATAACTAAACGTTATTCTAAACCATAAGGATAAATAACTTCTCCACAGGAATAAGAAATACTTGGCATTCAAGAAATATCTAATTTGAAATGATTATGCTGTAAATAATTTTCTCACTGAAAATACAATATTTTACCCCTTAGTATAGCTCTCCTTTGGTACTTACTCAAGATAATAAATTATATAATAAATTTTAATAGTCTTAGCTTCCTTCTTTAATTAGAACAAGAACAGAGGATAAGCAGGATGGCCACCTGGCTTCATGCCTAAGCTATTTTATAGATGCCTGATAATTTTTTTTCTGAATGATTAACAACTGGTATTGAAACAATATTGGAGTGAATGAAAATTTATAAAAATTAAAAAAAAAAAAAACATTTGCCCTCTTCAGCACATAAAGGTAAAGTCTACATGTTGGCATTCCTGTTATACAAAATTTAATGGTAAAAAGACATTGGGCATGATTTATTCTGTTCATAAGAACAGTACATTTAAGAGAAGGAGAAATTGGGCTTATTAGAAAGAAAAACACTAAGTGTTCCACAGTAGTTTAATTTGCTGGCCTTGATTCAGTAGTGTAGTTCATTGACTAAAGGGATTGAGAGAAACAGTATTTCTTTCTTGGAGATAGTCTTAAATGGGTGACCTAAATGGATTTTTCTAGCACCAAGCCTATAAAAATTTAAACATCTCAAGATTTTGATTAATTTGTCTAGTCATCCATTAATTCACATTTAATTTTGAATATCTACTCTATTTCCCTAATTGTGGTAGTTACCAATGCTCAGAATTTTGGAAGATACACATTGCCCTTACCCTCTGATCGCTTCAAGAATAGTAGGGAAAACAAGAATGAAGCAGGCAGTGTCAGCTGCATGCCATATGAGGGATAACTGAAAAAGGAGAGTGAGTTTTGGAAGCACAGAGCAAGGGCTCTTCTTCACTAAAACTGTTAACAATGCTATGGAGTATTCAGGCACCACCAAGGAAATTTCAGACTCCTCAAGATACTTCTGTCAAATATCCTGGAACCAAAGTATTGTTAGGGCCATCAGCTAACCAAGAATCCAGGATCATGTTTAGAAAGTGAAAGTGAAAGTCTCTCAGTCCTGTCTGACTTTTTGCAACCCCATGGACTGTATAGTCCATGGAATTCTCCAGGCAAGAATACTGGAGTGAGTAGCCTTCTCCAGGGAATCTTCCCAACCCAGGGTTCAAACCCTGGTTTCCCTCATTGCAGGCTGACTCTTTACCAGCTGAGCCACCATGGAAACCCAAGAATACTGGAGTGGGTAGCCTATCCCTTCGCCAAGCGATCTTCCCAACCCAGCAATCTAATTGGGGTCTCCTGAATTTCATAGGTGGATTCTTTAGCAATTGAGCTATCGTGGAAGCTCTCATGTTTAGAGGCGGAACAGAAAATCCATGTTCACTGAGGCATCTACCACTCAGTTTTCCTGGAGGTTAGTCTGGTGTAGTAATATCTTTTCTCCACAAATGGCATAATATCCATCATTACACTGGCTAGCGAATTCCTATGATACAAGTTTTGATCTTAGACAACGAATGTGTAAGTTTTGGGTTTAGCTATGCAATTATTTTCTGGGATTTCATTGAAGTGACTTTTGAGATTTACCCAAGAAACATTATAGACAGTGGAAGCTCCAAAAGATTGATAACATCAACTTTAGAGTTTCCTGGTCAAAGGATGGAGAAAGCTCATTTAGCTTTTCTGCAACTGTTTTCCTAAGGAAAAAAAAAAAATGCTTCCAACATGATAGAATAGTGATTTCCAGGCAGTGGTATGAAATATATCAAGGTAAAAGAGGATTTTGTACAAAATAGCAACAAGGAGTAGCAAAATAGTTTGATTGTAGATTTTTATGTTCTGTGCATACTCACAGCTTTTTCATTATTCATACTGACTTTCTTTTGAAAAAGAACTATACTACCTATTTTTATAAAATATGACCATGGAAATCTATATGAACACACTGTAAACAATAGAGTATGGTGGAATTTTAGTATCCTAATTTCAAAGGTTACAGGTATGTGAACTTAGGTTAGTTTAAAACTTTATTTTACAATTGGGAAAGAGAAAAATCTTGGGTGATATCTATACACACACACAACACACACACATCCTTCATAATAAATTTGGAAATAATTTGCAATTCATTAGCCAAGGATACTGAAATAAACAATAGTCAGAGGAGATGGAGCCATGTTTGTACAATTTACTTGGCTCCAGAACTTTAGAAGAGACATCAATTAGCTTTGTTTTCTACAAAAATGAGGGTCAGTGAGAGATTAAATACTCATATTTACTGTCTTGTTATTTGCTTTTTATGTTGTGGCTTAAAAATATATTTACCACCTGAACCATTATTTGGGAATATGTACAGATATACAAAGCCATCCTCTTCCTTTTTTTTAATTTCCAGTTTTACTGAGACACAATTCACATAAAATAAAATTCACCAATCTTAATACAGAAAACACAACCACATCCACATCTAATTTTAAAACAATTTTACCACCTACAAAAGAAATTACAAACCTATTAGAAATCATGCCTCTTATCCTCTCACCCATAATCCTAGGGAAATTCAAACCTAATTTCTGTCTGTATGCTAAATCACTTCAGTCATGTCTGACTCTTTGTGACCCCGTGGACTGTAGTTCACCAGGTTCTTCTGTCCATGGGGATTCTCAAGGCAAGAATAATGCAGTGCTGCTGCTAAGTCGCTTCAGTCGTGTCCGACTCTGTGCGACCCCATAGACGGCAGCCCAGCAGGCTCCCCTGTCCCTGGGATTCTCCAGGCAAGAACACTGGAGTGGGTTGCCATTTCCTTCTCCAATGCATAAAAGTGAAAAGTGAAAGTGAAGTCGCTCAGTTGTGTCCAACTCTTTGTGACCCCATGGACTGCAGCCTACCAGGCTCCTCCATCCATGGGATTTTCCAGGCAAGAGTTCTGGAGTGGGGTGCCATTGCCTTCTCTGACATTTTGTTCTACTTTGGTATATACCTAGGAGTAGAATTCCTGAGTTATATAGCAAATTAATAATTAACATTATGTGGAACTGGCAAAATATTTTCCAAATGGGCATCATTTTACATTCCCACCAACAATGTTTATGGTTTCCAGTCTGTTTGCATCATAGTCAAACATCCCTTTTTCCTATCTTTTTTTTTTATTATTATAATGATCCTAGTGAGTGTGGAGTGATACCATATTAAGGCTTTGATTTGCATTTCTTAAACAACTAATGATTCTCAGCATCTTTTAATGTACTTCTTAGACATAATATATCTTCTAAACAGAAATGTCTATCCAAACAGTCTGCCTAATTTTTATGTGGTTATGTATCTATTTTTGAGTTGTAAGCTATCTTTGGGCTTCTCAGGTGATGCTAATGGTAAAGAACCTGCCTGCCAGTGAAGGAGACATAATGACACATGGGTTTGATCACCAGGTTGAGAAGATCCCCTAGAGGAGGGCATGGCAACCCACTCCACTATTCTTGCCTGGAGAATCCCGTGGACAGAGGAGCCTGGTGGTCTACAGTCTATAGGATCGCAGAGTCAGACACGACTGAAGCGACGTAGCATAACATAAACTACTTTTGTATATACTATATACACAAGCCTTATAGATACATGATTTGCAAATGTTTTCTCCCATTTTATGAGTTGTCTTTCCACATTCTTGATGCTATTGTTCACAGTGTGAAAGTATTTAATTTCGATTCAGAGCCATCGATCTCTTTTTCTTGTACCAATTGTGCTTTTGCTGTCATGTCTAAGAACCAGCACCTCATCTAAGGTCATAACGATGTGTTCCAATGTTTTCTTGTAGTACTGCTTGATTTAATTTTTAAATATGGCATGCAGAAGAGGTCATATTTGCTATTTTATATATAGATAATCAATTGCTCTGGAGAAGGAAATGGCTACTCACTCCAGTATTCTTGCCTGGGAAATCCTATGTTAGAGTCCATGGGGTCACATAAGAATCAGACACAACTCATGGACTAAACAACAGCAATCAATTGCCAATATTATTGAAAGACAAATCTTGCCTCACTGAAATGTCTAGGCACTATTGTCCAAAAAATTATTATTTTTTAAAAACATATAAATTTATTTATTTTACTTGGAGGTTAATTACAATATTGTATTGGTTTTGCCATACATCAACATGAATCCACCACAGGTATACATGTTAGTTTCTTTCTGGACTTTCATTTCTATTTTATTAATCTATAACTATATTGTTAATCCAGAATGACTGTATCAATCATGTAGCTTTGTTGTAAGTTTTGAGATAGGAAATATGAGTCACCCAAGTTTATTCTTCTTTTTCAAGATAAATCTGACTCTTCTAGATCAATTCTATTTCCATATTAATTTTAGGATAAGTTTGTCACTTTTTGCCAAAAAGCCAGATGGGAGTTTAATACAGATTGCATTGAATCTGTAGATCAGCTTTATGTATGTCTTCTTCTTAACAATATTAAGGTTTCCAATCTGTGAAAGTGGTATATATTTCCATTTATTTAAATCTTCTTTAGTTTCTTACCAATGTTTTGTGGTTTTCAGCACTTTTTATCCTTAAGTCTTGTACTTTATTCTTTTTAGATGCTATTGCAAAGAACATTGTTTTCTTCAGTTGACCTTCACATTGTTCATTCCCTGTGTATAGAAACACAATTGATTTCTATATACTGAGCTTATATCCTTCATCTTACCTTAGGTTGCTTATCAGTTCTAATTGTGTGTGTATTTTACTGAACTCTTCACAATATTCTACATAAAAGATTAATGCTATCCAGAAACAGAGATAAATTATTTATTTTTATCCAATCTGGATGCCACTTATTTACTTTTCTTTCCTATTTGTCCCAGAATATCATGTACAATGTAAAATAAGTGGTAAATTAGGAGGTTAAGTTTAACATATACACAACACTATATATAAAATAGATAATCAACAAAGAACCATAGTACAGGGAACTCTACTCAGTACTCTGTAACAACCTATATAGAAAAAGTACCTAGAAAAGAATAGATAATGTACATGTAAAACTAAATCACTTCGCTGTACACCTGAAATTAACACAATATTGTAAATCAACTATACTCCAACATAAGACAAAAAATCTTTAAAAAGTGGTAAAATCATATATCCCTGCTTTGTTCCTAATCTTAGGAAACAATAGTCATTTTTTCACCATTGATTATTATGTTAGCTCTGGTTTTTCCACAAGTGCCTTTAATCAGGTTGCAAGAGTTCATTAGTATAACTAAATTGTTGAGAATTTTTAGCATGAATCATTTTGGATCTTGGAATATACTTTTCTCTGCTAATATTGACATTATCATTTAGTTTATATTTTAATTTGTTGATATTGTATGTTGTGTTAATTAGCTTTTAGATATTAAACCAACTTTGCATATCTGGGATAAAACATTCTTGGTCATGGTGTATAATACTTTTATACATTATTGTATTCATTTAAAAATTATTTTGCTGAGATGTTTTATATTTATTTACAACAAAATGTTAGTTTATGGTTTTGTTTTTCTCATGCTTACTTAATTTGCTTTTGGTGTCAATTTACCTGTCCTCCAGGGGGTTCTCCTGTGGCTCAGATGGTAGAGTCTGCTTGGAATGCGGGAGACTCAAGTTCTATCCCTTAGTCCAGAAGATCATCTGGAGAAGGAAATGGCGACTCACTCCACTATTCTTGCCTGCAAAATCCTATGTATAGAGGAGTCTGAGGGGCTATACTCCATAGGGTTGCAGAGTCGGACACAACTGAAAGACTTCACTTTCACTTTATGTCCTCTAAAGTCAGGGATTATCTCATTTAAAATTCAATAGAAATTATCAGTCAAATTATCTGGTTTTGGGCTTTCTTTTGGGGATAATTTTAAATTACAAATTTATTTACCTCTTATATGTATACTTAGAGTTTACTATTTTTCTTGAGTCAGTGTAGGTAGCTTGTGTCTTTCTAGGGATTTTTTCTATAAAACTTATACAATTTGCTTGCATGTAAGTTCCTATGCTCACATGATGTGTGCTCAGTCATGTCTGACTCTTTACAACCCCAGGGACTGCAGCCCACCAGGCTCTTCTGTCCATGGAATTTTCCAGGCAAGAATATTGGAGCCATATTCCAGGCAATATTGGGTTGCCATTTGTTCCTCCAGGGGATCTTCTTGACCCAGGGATCCAACCTGTGTTTCCCCGGTCTCCTGCACTGGCAGGCCAATTCTTTACCACTTGAGCTACCTATAAGAGTACCTTATAAATTCTTTCACATTTCTAAAATTTTGCAGTGAAGTCACCACTTCCTTAATCTTCTATTTTTTCTCCTTTGTCAGTTGATGAACAAAATTTTGTTCATCTTTTCCAAGAACCAAATTTTTGTTGCACTGATTTTCTAAATTTATTTTCCAAATCCTTTAAAATTTGTTATATTTATTATTTAATTCTTCAGGCTTGCTTTGAGTTTTCTCTTCTCTGTTTATTATCTTAAGCTGAAAGACTAAGTTACCAATCTGAAACATATATATTTATTTATGTATTTAAATATCGATGTTATCACTATAAATTCCTAAGTACTCCTTTAGCATCATCTCATAAGTATGCATTTCATTTTCATTCATCTGAAAGTGCTTTCTAATTTTCCTTATGATTTTTATTTGTCTAGTTTATATCTATTTATAGATACTATATAGCTACTGTAATCATTGCCTTTTACAATCTTATTTTATGTTTCTTAAAGAAGATGAGCAAAGAATAGAAAGTAAGTATGTATTTATAGATTTCCTTATACCAACCTTTTATTTACCTTTTCTGGCTTGCTTGATTTTTTAAAAATGTGAATATGAGTTTTCATCTGGTCTAACTTCTGAAAATTTGTAAGCAAAATTGGAAAACACAGCAGTGGCCACAGGACTGGAAAAGGTTAGTTTTCATTCCAATCTCAAAGGAAAGCAATGCCAAAGAATGCACAAACTACTACACAATTGCACTCATCTCACATGCTAGTAAAGTAATGCTCAAAATTCTCCAAGCCAGGCTTCAGCAATACGTGAACCGTGAACTTCCACATGTTCAAGCTGGTTTTAGAAAAGGCAGAGGAACCAGAGATCAAATTGCCAACATCTGCTGGATCATGGAAAAAGCAAGAGAGTTCCAGAAAAACATCTATTTCTGCTTTATTGACTATGCCAAAGCCTTTGACTGTGTGGATCACAATTAACTGTGGAAAATTCTGAAAGAGATGGGAATACCAGACCACCTGACCTGCCTGTTGAGAAACCTGTATGCAGGTCAGGAGGCAACAGTTAGAACTGGACATGAAAAGGAGTTTGTCAAAGCTGTATACTGTCACCCTGCTTATTTAATTTATATGTAGAGTACATCATGAAAAATGCTGGGCTGGAGGAAGCACAAGCTGGAATCAAGATTGCTGGGAGAAATATCAATAACCTCAGATATGCAGATGACACCACCCTGATGGCAGAAAGTGAAGAAGAACTAAAGAGCCTCTTGATGAAAGTGAAAGAGGAGAATGAAAAAGTTGGCTTAAAGCTCAACATTCAGAAAACAAAGATCATGGCATCCAGTCCCATCACTTCATGGCAAATAGATGGGGAAAGAGTGGAAACAGAAGAAACAGTAGCTGACTTTATTTTGAGGGCTCTGAAATCACTGCAGATGGTGACTGCAGCCATGAAATTAAAAGATGCTTACTCCTTGCCAGGAAAGTTATGACCAACCTAGATAGCATATTAAAAAGCAGAGACATTATTCTGTCAACAAAGATCCATCTAGTCAAGGCTATGGTTTTTCCAGTAGTCATGTATGGATGTAAGATTTGGACTGTGAAGAAAGCTGAGCACCGAAGAATTGATGCTTTTGAACTGTGGTGTTGGAGAAGACTCTTGAGAGTCCCTTGGACTGAAAGGAGATCCAACCAGTCCATTCTAAATGAGATCAGTCCTGAGTGTTCACTGGAAGGACTGATGTTGAAGCTGAAACTCCAATACTTTGGCCACCTGATGTGAAGAGCTGACTCATTGGAAAAGATCCTGATGCTGGGAAAGATTGAATGCAAGAGGAGAAAGGGATGAGAGAGGATGAGATGGTTGGAGGGCATCACTGCCTCAATGGACATGGGTTTGGGTATACTCCAGCAGTTGGTTATGGACAAGGAAGTCTGGTGTGTGGCAGTTCATAGGGTAGCAAATGTTGGACATGACTGAGTGACTGAACTGAACTTCTGAAAGGTTGTTTTTGAACCACAAAAGACTTCAGGATTCTTGGCCTCCAGAGGAGAAGAATTCAATCCAGGGCCAGAGCAGAGGCTTGATCACTCAGAGCTTTTGTGTAATAAAGTTCTATTAAAGTATAAAAGAGATAGAGAAAGCTTCTGACATAGACATGTGAAGGGGGCTGAAAGAGTGCCTCCTCAGTGGTGTTAGCAATAGAGTTATATACTTTCAATTAGTTATTACAGTGAATCCAAAGAATGTCTGGAGGTTGTAAAGACCTTACTAGACCCACTCCCATGATTTACATTTTAAGATAACAGGATTGGCCAGAAGGTTTTTTCCAGAAACTGTCCTCAAACAGGATACATTATTGTTATATAATCCTAAGGAATGTAGAGGGGGGAAAAAATGTTTGTCCTTTCCTCCTCCTTGAGAATTTCAGACCCCTCTCTCCTTGGGGACCCCCAGACTTCTTATCAACCTGCCTAAGAACTGACTCTCTCACTTCCTTATTCCAAATCATCTTTTTTTTTTCCCACCCACGTCCTTTGTGCTCTTACTCTTCATTATTACAGTTCTATAACATATATTGTTTACTGTAATCACTGTTTAAATCAGTTGAAAGGGAAAATATAAAATGAAACTTTTATAATTACCTATATAATTACCTTTACTAGGGCTTCTTTTTTTGTTTTCTTTTTGATGTTGATTTAAATTGCTGTCTGGGGCAAGGGTATGTTAAAATGCCACAAAGCTCTGCCACCATGTTTCAGTCATCTTATTTTTGACTTGGTGTTTCCTTGGTTGCTGTAAACGTTTTTCTTGACAGAGTCATGCCAATCTTGATTTTGAGAATCTTTGCCTAATCCCCCAGTCCCTGCCACCCGCGGAAGGAGAGGCCCTTGAAGTTCCCTTTTTTTGTCATTTTCACTTAGAGGTTGTTCTTAGGTTCAACTGTGCCAGTGAGGATTCCACTCTTTGTTGATAGATTTTTGTATGGCCTGGGAACTGCCTCACAACTCCCCCACATCTTACTCTGATTGTTTCTGAGTAGGAACAATATACATGCACATTCTCCTAACACACAGTTGTGTGTGATCCTAGGAGGGCTCTTCTGGGTATATCCATAATCCTCTCTTTTATCCTTCTGACATTTCTGATTTTTTTTTTTTTTTTTTTTGAAGAACAGTTGATTTACAATGTTGTGTTAGTTTCTTGGACACATCAAACTGATTAAATTTTATGTAGATGTGTGTGTGTGTGTGTGTGTGTGTGTGTGTGCACTCTGTCATATCCAACTCACTGTGGCCCCATAGACTGTTGCCCACCAGGCTCTTCTGTCCATGGAATCCTCCAGGCAAGAATACTGGAGTTGGTAACTATCCCTTTCTCCAGAGGATCTTCCCAACCTGGGGATCAAACTTGGGTCTCCTGCATTTCAGGCAGATTCTTTACCATCTGAGCCACCAGGGAATTCAAACTTAGCGTAAAGATGAAAATTTTCAGGTTGAGGGAAGACAGCTTAAGGACATGAATCTAAAAGTCTTTACCAAGGCAATCTTGGGAAGTGATTTCTCAAGGTCTCCTTGGACTCTCCAGTAACCAGTAATGACATTTCCCCACAGTGAACAAGCACTGGCTACTCAGCCTCATATGTAGGTATATATTTTGTTGTGACTTAGGCAATGGCACCCCACTCCAGTACTCTTGCCTAGAAAATCCCATGGACGGAGGAGCCTGGTAGGCTGCAGTCTATGGGGTCGTGAAGAATTGGACATGACTGAGTGACTTCACTTTCACTTTTCACTTTCATGCATTGGAAAGGGAAATGGCAACCCACTCCAGTGTTCATGCCTGGAGAATCCCAGGGACGGGGGAGCCTGGTGGGCTGCCATCTATGGGGTCGCACAGAGTCGGACACGACTGAAGCGACTTAGTAGCAGCACTATATTTACCTTAAAAAAAATTACTCAATTTCATTTTAGACATCCATTCATCCTCCACTCTTCATGAATGTTTTATGAGGTAGAGCTCACCTGTGATAATAATGACATGCTTATTCAAGACCCTTGCATCAGGTATTCTAGATTATTCCTATGAAGCAAACATTCTTTTTATGAAGCAATCTGTTAGTCAGGTACTATTACTATTACAAACTGCAAGCAAAAATTTTGAGTAACTTGTTCAAGGCAATGTAGTTATCAATGTAATAAATATATCATAGGTTATCATTGTTATCAAGTAATCAAGACATCATAGGTTATCGATGTATCAAGTTATTAAGGTATCATAGTTATCAAGGAAGCCAGGGTTCAAGTCAGGCAGCAGGATCCTAGTAAACAGACTGAAGCCTGACCAATCAGAAACCTCCTTTCCCTTAGAGTTTAGGAATAAGCTTTTGCCCAAATTAAACCAATGAAATCAACAGATGTTTGGCTTTCAGAGAAAGAGATTTTCTCTTCCCATATGCAGTTGACTCTATGAGTATGTTAGGAGTGCTCCTTCCATCCAGCTACTATGTGACTAAAAAGACTAAAGATGCAGAAAGGAAGGCAGCTAAAAGTGGGAACTTACTTGACACTTGTCACCATTTGAACCATGAATCCAGCTGGGTTTCCATTCATGAAAAACTCTACAATTCCATTATATAAGCTAATACATTTATGTCAGATTTTTTCTGTTTTTTTGAGTGTTTTAACAGATATGTCACCAGGGTTACAGATATCAAAGTTCAATGAGATGCCTTTAGAAACAGAATCTTGGTGCCTTTAACTGTCAGTGAAAACACAGTATTTTAAAAGTTATATCTTGACAACACTGTCACTTCTAAAGAGAAAAAAGGCTCTGTGTGTGTGTGTGTGTGTGTGTGTATGAGGGTGTGTTTATGCACAAATATATATATTTAGTCATGATTTTTATCTGCTTCTTGTCATCTTAGTAAGATAAAATGTGCACATATATGTACAAATGTGTGTGTGTTTATATACAAACATAGTTTTCATTATGGTTCTTGTTCATTTTTGTCATATTGGCAAAAAAAATAAAGTTCAGGTTCACAAAATTGCTTCCGAATGCAAACACTCTTCCCACGCAACCAAGAAATACATCTTTTCTGAATGATTTACAAAATTAATGAGGCCCGATAATATGAGTTGAAAATACAAATTATCAATTATCTTATGTACAAGAAAAGTATTACACAAGGTGTAGTTTGTAAACACAATTTGCTTTCTTATTTATCCAACTCTAGAAACATAGGACTAGCAATTCTGAAATTTGCCCTGAAATTATTTGCTTATCCTGTCGTGGGACATTTAATTTAAAGGTCTGTATAAATCAGAAAGAGACTACCATGTTTGCTCTGTTTGACTTCTGATATGTCTCTCCTAATCCTGACAATGAGAACAAGACTGTGGGAAGATCAAAATAAAATGTACATCATTCAGCACGCTTCTTCTCAGAAGTCATGGAACAAAGACCCAATCAATATGGGTCTTTGATTTCCCCATCTCAGCTACTTCTTTTTCTCTACACTGTCTAGTGGGGACACCAACATGTTTGCAGCAATATGATCAACCCTCTAATAGAGACATGAGCAAGATATTACTCCTCTTTGCATACTCCACATGACTCTCTCAGGGCCTTTTACAAAGGAGGAACTCAATGAATGCTGCTTGCATTAATATTTGTAAAAGGTACTGGGCTGCTTCACAACCCAGGTGATAATGTATTATAATAAAAGACTTGTTTCTATGTCTATATGCACACAGACACATGTAGTTACAGAGATGGATGGATAAATGAATGGGTAATTGATATATATGTGTATATATCTCAAGAGAAACAGCCCTAAGTTTTATTATATAAAATATATATATATATATATATATATATAAACATTTCAGTTTTCAATCCAGTTGCTCAGTCATGTCCAACTCTTTGCAGCTCCATGGACTGCAGCATGCCAGGTTTCCCTGTCCATCAGCAAGTCCCAGAGCTTGCTCAAACTCATGTCCATCAAGTCGGTGATGCCATCCAACCATCTGATCCTCTGTCGTCCCCTTCTCTTGCGTTCAGTCTTTCCCAGCATCAGGGTCTTTTCCAATGAGTCAGTTCTTCGCATCAGGTGGCCAAAGTATTGGAGTTTCAGCTTCAGCATCAGTCCTTCCAATGAATATTCAGGACTGATTTCCTTTAGGGTAGACAGGCTGGATCTCCTTGCAGTCCAAGAGACTCTCAAGAGTCTCTTCCAACACCACAGTTTAAAAGCATCAATTCTTCAGCGCTCAACTTTCTTTATAGTCCAACTCTCACATCCATGACTACTGGAAAAACCATAGCCCTGACTAGACAGACCTTTGTTTGCAAAGTAATGTCTCTGCTTTTTAATATGCTGTCTGGGTTTGTCATAGCTTTTCTATAAACATAGAGAGTTTTTTTTTTTTTCTTTAACTTGGAAAAATCATGACAAGCAAATGCTTTTTCTGTAATCTTTGTATTTCAATCAAAATCTGTAATGGAATCACCACAGCAACTGTCTACCATTTACTTTTTCTCTAACAGTTAATCTATCTATCTATCTATCTATTTATAGAGAGGTGATCCAATTGTTCTACTACATTTCCAATTCTATATTTCAAACCCAGATTGCCAGAAAATTCTACCTAAGTTTTATATTTCCTCTGATTTGGCAAGGACAGTCTTTTAATTTAACAGACATTGTATGACAATCCAAATGTTTTTTTTTATTACGATACCTGTTACTGCCCTGTTGATCTCCCCCAGGGATATCACAGACCTTTGGATACAAGCACCTTCATCTTTACCACTGTAGTAATTCAAAGGGGTATTAATTATACATCGAGGGCATGGCATAGGAAACCTCCAGATCCAAATTTCTGAGTCAATTAATTTTTTAACTTGGAAACTTGGAATCAAGAAGAAAGAACATAATATCAGTTTCATACAATAAGGATTATAACCTACTGGAAACACTTTACTGGATGTCAGCTGATATAACTTTTAGTTTTAATTCTAGCACTGATTGACTAGTGATCACACTCACGTCCCTAAACAAAGGCTTTGGACCAGTGGCCAGAGAGTCCTCTGTTCAATTACAAAATTCATCCATAAGAGAGGACAAATGACCTTAAAAATTCTTTCCCCATATTTCAATATTCAAATTCCTAATATCTTTAGCTGTAAAGTACAGATTTTTCTGTCACACTAATTGTGCACAGAATTGTTTCAAAACTCAAATAAGAGTGTGAATGTGAAATTACTCTAAGAATAATAAAATACAGGCTTTGTTTTCCTGATTATATATTGACAACAAATTGTTTAAAAAATCAGTTAAAATATTATGATTCTTTGTGTCTTGGAATTGTGTGACAAGGAAAGATTTCAAAGATACTATACAGAAGTGTTAACTGCACAACACTTACTGCATTATGCCAAGTCACTGAGTCAAGTGGAGCCATGCCTGACTTAGCTTGTTTGTGCATTCATGCTTGCGCTGATGTCTGTAGGAATTTCCATCCATATGTTAGGCAATGGCCTGGAGTAAAACATGCTCAGGATCAGGGTTCCTTGCCAGGTTAGGTTGTTGTAATGCTTTCTAGAACAGCTGGAATATGTTTTCCAAGAGTACACAATAGCACATAAATAGCTGTCTTGCCATGATTTAGAGATTTTAAATTCATTCCCATGTTTAATTCATCACACAACTCTATTCTGACATTTTAATATTCAGATTTTTTTTCCTTTTTAAATAATGATGCTTATTGCTTACAAGATGCCTTTTCTATTTTGGCATATAGGGCTTCCCTGATAGCTCAGTTGGTAAAGAATCTGCCTGAAATGCAGAAGACCCCAGTTCAATTCCTGCATTGGGAAGATACCTTGGCAAAGGGATAGGCTACCCACCCCAGTATTCTTGGGCTTCCCTTGTGGCTCAGCTGATAAAGAATCCACCTGCAATGTGGGATCCCTGAGTTGGGAAGATTCCCTGGAGAAGGGAAAGGCTACCTACTCCAGTAGTCTGGCCCAGACAAATCCATGGACTGTATAGTCCATGGGGTCACAAAGAGTCAGACATGACTAAGCACCTTTCACTTCACTAATGTATCTCAATAACAGTAGCAGCATTTGGAATTCCTTTCAGAGGACAAATAAGCAGCAAAATCAGTAGATGACTCATTGGTAGTACCACATAGCCCATGAGGGAAGGGAAAGGATGAATCTATTGGATACCAAATTTAAACAAAAGTTGGCTAAACCAAATTTGAAATCTCTGCTCCCTTAAATCTACTGAGTGTCTGTGTCAGTTGAGGTAGAAAGTCAGTGAATTTCTAAATAGCTTCAGTTTAAATTAATCACAGATTACTTGTTTTAATCCAGTTCAATCACTTCATGGCAAATAGATGGAGAAACAGTGGAAAGAGTAAGAAACTTTATTTTGGGGAGCTCTAAAATCACTGCAGATGGTGACTGCAGCCATGAAAAAATACTTGCTCCTTGGGAGAAAAGCTAGACAGTATGTTAAAAAGCAGAGACATTACTTTGCCAACAAAGGTCTGTCTAGTCAAAGCTATGGTTTTTCCTGTAGCCATGTATGGATGGAAGAGAAAGCTAATAACCTAAGAATTGATGCTTTTGAACTGTGGTGTTAAAGAAGACTCTAGAGAGTCCCTTGGACTGCAAGGAGATCCAACCAGTCTATCCTAAAGGAAATCAGTCCTGAATATTCATTGGAAGGACTGATGCTGAAGCTGAAACTCCAATACTCTGGCCACCAGATGTGAAGAATTGACTCACTAGAAAAGACCGTGATGGTGGGAAAGACTGAAGGCAGGAGGAGAAGGGGACAACAGAAGATGAGATGGTTGGATGGTATCACCGACTTGACAGTCTTGAGTTTGAGTGAACTCTGGGAGTTGGAAGCCTGGCGTGCTGAAGTTCACGGGGTCACAAAGAGTCAGATATGAATGAGTGACTGAACTGAACTGAACTGAATTTGTGTTAATACTGTTCATGGGTTCTCACAACAAGAATACTGGAGCAGTTTGCCATCCCCTCCTCCAGTGGATTACATCTTGTCAGAGCTTTTCACTATGATGTGTCCATCTTGGCTGGCTTTGCACGGTATGACTCATAGCTTCACTGAGTTATTATGCAAAACTTCCTTCACCATGACAAGTCTGTGATCCATGAAGGATCACTTCATGGCAAAAAGATGGAGAAAAAGTGGATGTAGTGACAGATTTTAGTTTTTTGGGCTCAAAAATCACTGTGATGGTGACTGCAGCCACGAAATTAAAAGATGCTTGCTCCTTGGGAGGAAAGCTATGACAAACCAGACAGTATGTTAAAAATCAGAAGCATCACTTTGCCAACAAAGGTCTTTATAGTCAAAGCTATGGTTCTCCCAGTAGTCATGGATGGATGTGAGAGTTGTACCATAAAGAGGCTGCGGGCCAAAAAATTGATGCTTTTGAACTGTGATGTTGGAAAAGACTCTTGAGAGTCTCCTTGGACTGCAAGGAGATCAAACCAGTCAATCCTTAAGGAAATGAACCCTAAATATTCATTGAAAGGACTGATGCTAAAGCTCTAGTACTTTGGGCACCTCATGTGAAGAGCCAGCTCATTGGAAAAGACCCTGATGCTGAAAAAGATTAAAGGCAAGAGGAGAAGGGGCAGCAGAGGATGAGATGGTTAGGTAGCATCACTGACTCAATGGACATGAATTTGAGCAAACTCTGGGAGACAATGAAGGACAAAGAAACCTGGTATGCTGTAGTCTATGTGGTCATGAAGAGTCAGGCATGCCTTAATGACTGAACAACACTGTTTTAATTAAAATAAAAATTGCAAGGAAGGTACTGAAAGAAGTATACAGAGTTGAAAGGTATTATCCAAGACCCTATTTATTCCAAACTTTCTCTTGCATCATCCTAATAGTAATGGCTTTACATCTTTATGATTCTTACCTCGAGATTTGGTTTGCTAAAGATGATCACTGTACCTCTAAAGTAATGTATTTTCTATATAAAGAAGGGATGTCTTTCCTATCCAACTAATTTGTATTTCTTATTAACTAGACCTGAGTAAGATATATGTCTTTAGACCAAACTGATCAAAAGGATACATTTTTAGAAAACAGTACAGATTAATGACTCTTTGGATGTGAGGACCAGAAATCTGTGTTTTAACCAGTTCTCCAAGTGATTTTGATGCCCACTAAAGTTGGAGAACCACTAATATGGGATTACAGGTTGGGTAGAGTCTATCATTCCTGGGTCAAAAACACACTAATTATGGCCTAAATAAACCAGGGATGTGTCAACTAGCAAAAAGTAGGGATGGCTGTTGAGAAGTCAAATCCAGAGGTCTTAGAAATACATCTAAGTTCTTTAGACTTCAGGTGTTTTTGTTTTTCCTCTATTTTATATGGGATTGATTTTATCAATATAACATAAGAACAAATATATATATAATACACTAGAACTATACTCAATATTAACATTTAATGGTGACACAAGAAACAACAAATAATCAGATACAAATCTGACTGACTACCACAGTGTAGTGGTACACTGACTGTGAGTGTCAGAGTGAAAAAGTAAAAGACAGATATTAACAGATGGTTTATAGGAAGTATCATGGCATTTAAGATTTGCTGTTGTTATTGTTGAATATTCATCCTTCAACTTGGACAGCATTCTGAGTATGACTCTGCTCTGTCATAGAGCATAATACAGGCACATTATGGAGATACCGTGATTAGAATTCCAGACTTCCGCAATAAAGCAAATAATACAATAAAGCTAGTCACACAATTTTTTTTTTGGTTTCCCAGTGCATATAAAAACTATGTTTTCATTATAATGCAGTATATTGTAATTTACTATACAATAGCACTATGCCTAAAAAAAAGTATATATATTAATTCAAAAGACTATATTGCTAAAGAAATAATTGCTGAGTCTAAGGCAATCCTCTAAGCCTTCAGTGAGTCATGATATTTTTGCAATTTTAACATCAAAGATCACTGATCACAGATCACCATAACAGATAAAATAATAATAATAAAAATTGAAGATATTGAGAGAATTACCAAAATGTGACACAGAAACACAAGGTGAACAAATTCTGTTGGAAAGTGGTATTTAATGCTTGAGGCCAGGTTGCCACATAACTTAATTTGCAAAAATGTACTATCTGAGAATTATATTATACTAAAGAGAAGTACAATAAAATGAGGCATGCTTATATTTTGAATAAACCACGAGTCAAGAGAAAGCAATTAAATTAAAGACATAAGCCTTAACTTGAATGAAAAGTAAGAAAAAGGCATTTTGCTAAATTAGTTGAAGCAGCAAACATTCACAGAAATTAGTTGACTAAATGCTCTATTGAACGTGGACATCTATAAATGGCAGTAGAGGTTAAGAATATATTCCTAGTAGAAATGAAGGTTTTTAATCTGACCAATAAAAACACAGATGGTATGGGAAAAGAAAGTGATGGAGAACAGAAAGATGACAGAAGGATATGGACAAAGGCATTAAGACCACACTGTACAGTTTTTGGCCATATTAAAAAAAAATTCTCACTTGTGCTTTAGTAGAGGAGGAATTAAACTTTAATATCAGAAAATTGGATAATATTAAAATTTTGAAATTTATAACTGTGCAACACTAAGGGTATGGTAAACTCTGTCTCATTCTGAAGTGTAAATTAAGGCATTTTCAGTTTATAATTTTGTTATCTTTATAATGCTACAAATTAAAGAACCCCTCCAATAGCACAGGTACTAACAGAGAGCGAGAAGCATATGTGAATACTAAGTCAAAATTCAGGTGCTAAGAAGGGGACAAAGAGGAACACAGCCCCTCCACCCCCAAATAGAATGTTGTTTCAACAAGGATTATTTCTGACTGGATTTACCATATGTACAGAAGCACTTAGTGAATTCTAAAAAAATACATAATAAACAGATGATTAATATTATCTTCAGTTCAGTTCAGTCACTCAGTCATGTCAGACTCTTTGCGATCTCATGAACCGCAGCACGCCAGGCCTCCCTGTCCATCACCAACTCCTGGAGTCCACCCAAACCCATGGAGTCAGTGATGCCATCCAACCATCTCATCCTCTATCATCCCCTTCTCCTGCTTTCAATCTTTTCCAGCATCAGGGTCTTTTCCAATGAGTCAGCTCTTCTCATCAGATGGCCAAAGTATTATCTTAAAATACCACAAAATGCTAGCATAGAGTGCAAAGGACTATATTTGCGATCTTTCATGACTTGTGTAACACAAAAGAGATCCTCATGAGTAAGTGTCTTTCTAGTTATTTTAGTCAGAAAGATAGTTTACATCTGATCAGCTTTGTAACTAGCAGGAAAAAAAATCCTGAGACGCTGTGATACTGGTTCTATTTTGTGCCTGAGCAGGTTAATTTGTCAAGGACAATCAATTTGGTCACTGAAGAGAAACAGGGCATGTCTAAGAATGACTCTAAATATATTTGTACTTCAGAGCTTATACCTGTCAAATGGGATATTCTTTATAGTCAACTTAAATTCTTTCCACAGTGGAACAAAAGTAGAGTAATTTTGAAAGTGGAATTTTAAATGAAGCTATTTGTTTATACTTTACACTATATTATTTATTGTGTTTGGAAACAAAAAAGAATCACATGATATTTTTTAAAAAGACTGTCATGTTTTCTGTGAAAAAATACATTGACTACAGCAATAAACCTTCATGGCTAGAATGATGAAAATCTGAATTGTACAAATATGTGCAATGCACAGGAGCAAGACACAGTGGAAAAAGCATCAATCTCCAAGAATTTCAAAGGTCACAGTCATGGTCCTATCTAGGTATCACCATACACCAAGACCTAGGAGAGGCTTCTCCATTGTTCAGTGAGAGGACTGTACCCCCATGGCCTCCCTCTCAATTGCTCCAGATTTGAGTTTATTAAATGTATTTTTAAAAATATATAAAATATATGTAGATGAGTGCTTAATATATGCTTATTTTATGATAGGAATTTTCTATAAGGAGTGAAACAAGAAGTTCTTTTATGTGTGTGTGTGTGTGTGTGTGTGTGTGAAAGTGAAAGTCACTCAGTCATGTCTGACTCTTTGTGATCCCATGGACTATGCAGTTTATGCAGTTCTCCAGGCCAGAATACTGGAGTGGGTAGCCTTTTCCTTCTCCAGGGGATCTTCCCAATGCAGGGATTGAACCCAAGTCTCCCATACATATATATGTTTGTACATATATGTATGCTGCTAAATCAGTCGTGTTCGACTCGGTGCAACCCCATAGACAGCAGCCCACCAGGCTCCCCCGTCCCTGGGATTCTCCAGGCAAGAACACTGGAGTGGGTTGCCATTTCCTTCTCCAGTGCATGAAAGTGAAAAGTGAAAGCGAAGTCGGTCAGTCGTGTCCGACTCTTAGCGACCCCATGGACTGCAACTTACCAGGCTCCTCTGTCCATGGGATTTTCTAGGCAAGAGTACTAGAGTGGGGTGCCATTGCCTTCTCCGACATATATGTATATGTACATATAAATATGTATTAGCATACTAGAAAGAATTAACTGGGAAAAGGAAATTACAGGATGTTGAGAATGTATTGATAAAGACAGTATTGAAACATATGTAGAAAAGTTTAAGTTATGCTGCAAAGGATAGGGCATCACCCTGAGGGTTTAACCACCCTCAGGTAAAAGAAAAAATTGAATAGACAGGGTTGAGGTAAGCTGAAAGAAGAAAAGCACATATTAAGGGCAAACTTGGGAGAAGCTTTCATTTAATTCAGAAACAACAAGTCAGAGGTGATTCTTTGGAAAAGGAATAAATATTGTGATCTCACTTTCTTCTTCTCTCCCTTAATCTTCTGCCATGGCTCCCAACAGACTGAAGCCAATGGGAAGCCAGAGTGCAAGGGAGTCCCGCTGATAAACTCTATACCTAGTAGGGTAACGTGAGTGGGTGGGGGAAGCACAGAACAGATTGGAGAAGGGTGGGCAGGGGATCTGGAGTGACAAAAGTGCTGGAGTGCTCCGCTGGCTTTGCTCGCATTTAAGTAAAATTACTGTTTGCATTTAAGCGAAATATCCTAACAGATGACTGTTACACTGAATTAATGTCTTCTTCTTGACAAATTGTCTTTGTGTGTATATTAATCTATCAGGTAAAGGTTTGTCTTGATGAAGAAAGAGGTACATGCATTGTGTTTCAAAAAAATTAAAGACTACTATGAATGCACACATATAAACTTCCTGGAGCCTTCTGTAGACCTGATACCTACATCATGCTTGGACATAACAAATACACACACACACATCACGTACATAGATACCAATACACTTGAAACCATAACTCTAAGTTTTGTGACTGTAATGATAATAGGTACTAGTTATTACAGTTCACTGTATGGAAATATACATACCAAACTTCCCAGGAGCCTAAGTTCTGCCTTTAGCTTGTGTGTGCCTGTGGGCTCAGTTGCTCAGTCATGTCCAACTCTTTGTGATCTCATAGACTGAAGCCCCATAGGCTCTTTCAACCCAGGGATCGAATTTGCATCTCCTGAGTCTCCTGCTTTGGTAGGCAAATACTTTACCAGTGAGCCACCTGGGATGCTTGCCTTTAGGTTGCTGCTGCTAAGTTGCTTCAGTTGTGTCCGACTCTGTGCAACCCCACAGACAGCAGCCACCAGGCTCCGCCATCCCTGGGATTCTCCAGGCAAGAACACTGGAGTGGGTTGCCATTTCCTTCTCCAATGCATGAAAGTGAAAAGTGAAAGCGAAGTTGGTCAGTCGTGTCCAACTCTTAGCGACCCCATGGACTGCAGCCCACCAGGCTCCTCCGTCCATGGGATTCTCCAGGCAAGAGTACTGGAGTGGGTTGCCATTGCCTTCTCCATGCCTTTAGATTACCTGAATCTAATTCTACTTTTTTCCACCTGGAATTATATATATGTCCTTGGCCAAGTTACTAAACTTCCCCCAGCCTCAGCTACCTTATGTATACATACATACATATTGCTCAGTCATGTTCGACTCTTGGCGACCCCATGGACTGTAGCCTACCAGGCTCCTCTGTCCATGGGATTTTCCAGGCAATAGCGCTGGAGTGGATTGCCATTTCCTTCTCCAAGGGATTTTCCCAACCCAGGGATCGAACCTGAGTCTCCCACATTGTAGACAGACGCTTTACCATCTGAGCCACCAGGGAAGTCTACCTTATGTATAAGTTAGGCATTTTGATAACCCTAATTGATTTAGGGGTGGGTGTGGGAAGGAATGACACACACACAAAAATGATAAAGACCCAGCATGACTCAGTTCAAAGGATGCTTGATTAGTTAGTATAAAAGTATAAAAGTAGTAACAGTACTTCTCTTTCTTCTCACTTTACTCTTCTTCTTTGTACAAATAACACTGCTATTACTTTGTGTAAGGAAATTAACTAAAGTTTTAGCCATGGATGTTGACTCTACCTTTATAATTATAAACACTTACTTAAAAGTTACATGAGAAAATAAATGGCATTCTCTCTCCCTATTTGATTTTACAGAAATCTGGCACACGGTTGTAATGGAATAACATGGGCATTCCACATGCTCCTCTCCGACCGAATAACATAGCCTCTCAGAATGGATTATACCAACTCAAACAATTTCCTTTACATGTTGCATTGCATGCCTTAAAAACTGAAGGAAAAAATATTTTCATGGATCACATTGTGCCTTTGTTTCCTTGCTTGAAACTTCCAAGGTGACCTAAACAGGAGTATTGAGAGATCAACACCTCTTTCACCAGGGAATATTTTCTCATTCTCTAGAATGATGAATAAGAACAGGAATATTTGTCGAGCACCAGAGTTGAGATTCCCCATTTAAAAATGAAGCCAAATAATATAGCAGTGACAAATTCTATATAAGCCAATGTAATGGGGGACATTGACTATTTACTTAAAGAGCAGAGGGATCTGAGGCCTAAATTTCTGTTACAGCTTATTAAACTGGCAGTTAATGAGGTTGTATAGATTTATGTATATATTTAAAATATGGAGATATCCTAGTATAAAATATGGGATATCCAATATGTATGTGTGTGTATGTATATATAGTGTCAGATTAAGGGAAGAACTGCTTTTCCTCTCTACTTTCTCTGAACAATTTCTTTATGAAGGAAAGGAACTAACAATTGAATTACACACACACACACACACACACACACACACACACACACCCCTCCTCTGGTGGCTTAGTTGGTAAAGAATCCACCTGCAATACAGGAGACTCGGGTTTGATTCCTGAGTCAGGAAGATCCCCTGGAGAAGCACATAACAACACTCCAGTGTTCTTGCCTAGAGAATTCCATGGACAGAGGAACCTGGTGGGCTAAAGCCCATAGGGTCACAAAGAGTCAGACATGGCTGAAGTGACTTAGAATGCACACATAGCAAGCACAATGATAACAACTTTATATATAAAATTTTGCTTTAGGATTTAAGTGAATAGGTAGGTGAGGGACGTGCCACTAAAGATAATGTCTTTGATGACATTATGAATGTTATGAACAGTCATCAATATGACAGGAGGTACTTTCTGCAATCTAGTAGCTTTACTAATTAAAGATTGCAGGCAAAGCAATAATTCTTAATCTTCCTGGGAGACAGTGTAGAAGCATAGCATAGGTAGATCTCATTAAGCCTATAGATGAGACAAAAATAGGGAACACTGGACACCCACCTCTTCAAACCTTTTTTTTTCTCCCCTAAAAGGAGGCTTCTTCAAAGTATACTTAAACATCCTGCACTTTCCACTACAACTTAACACCACTGCTTTCATTAGAAGGTTATAGGATATATGTTAGACACACATAGGTTCAAATCTAAATTCCACTACTTAGTAGTTGCATGAACAAAGTGGATGAAATTAAACTCACTGTGTCTATTTTCTAATCTATGACCATGGATAAAACTACCTCAGAGGATACTTGAGAAATTTAACAAGTAACAAGAAAAACTGCAACATATCTAGCATTATACATTTCAGAACTCTTTCCAAAGGAAATCATCACAAAAGGTAAGGTAACCTCTGGATTCACCAGGATGGAATAGTTACATTCTTAGGTCTTCTCCTTTGCAACTAAATTACCCCGGGAGTAACAAAAGCCATGAGTAGACAAACTCTGAAAGGTGGAAAGAAGGTTGAAAGAAATTGAACCTTGAACTATACACTTCAGTGAATCCCGCAGGTTTACTATGGCTATTTTATGATGCACAGAGGGAGCTGCAGAGGACTCTAGCCCTGAACCACTAATAGGGTCAGTGGGAACCACATTGTGGATCAGGATCGATAAAACTCTAAATAAAATACCTTTTTTTCTTTTTTTGCCCAAGCCTTACAATGGGAAAAAGTGGGGGCTAAAAAAGAAGGCCTTCCTTTTGTGGTTATTGTTGCAATACATGCTCAGTGGCCATCATATACCAGTGGAAAACCTGCACTTGGACCAAGTGAAGAGCTTATTTTTCACCCCACCCCACCTCAACCTTCAGAAAATTACAGCAATGTTTCTTTTCCCCAACCCAGTGATATCAGTAGGACCAAGTGTGGATCTGACCTTCCATTCCTTGCCCACCAAGAGCAGCTGCGTGCATCCCAATCCTTCTTTTGAGACAGTGACAGTGAGGCTGAGCAGACAGCAGAACTCCCATCACTACATGATGGTAGCAGATGATGTTCTGTTTTCACTGCCAGAACAGTGATAGTTTGTGGCATGGAAAGCTGACCCATGTAAGCATTGACAAGTCTGAAGGAAATGGAGCATCCTCCTCCCATCAAATATCAGCAAGAAAGGACAAAAGTGATAGAAGGTGTGGCTATATTTGCCACTCCTCTTCTACCCTCTCCTTTCCTTTGCTGTGGATCCCAGCAGGGAGCTGAGTTTCTCTAATGACTCTGCAATAGAAGTGGTAAGAGACAGCCAGCCCTTCAAGTCTACCTTAGCTAATGACAGGGATCCTGTCTAGAAATGTAAATTATTTATTTTCAAAAGAGAGGACAATATCCTAAATCAAATATTGGCAGAATAATGTTCTTCATTAACAAATATAGCTGCATAACTTAGGAGTTCTTATGTCAGATCCATGGAGACATAAAACCGTATTAAAAATTGGGGTTTTTAACATGGAAACGTGATCCCTACTCACATTATATATGAAAAATTAAAAGCTAAAACTATAAAGCTCCTAGTACAATAAGTAGAAGAATAACTAATACTATGAATTTGAGCTAGGCAAAGATTCTTTAGCTAGGACATAAAGAACCCTATAAACTAAAAAATTACACTGGACTTGATCAAATCTTAAAACTTCTGCTCATCAAACATGTCATAACGAAAATGGAAAGAAAAGACATAAATGGGAGAAATATATTCACGATCCCTAAATATGACAAAGGATTTACATACAGAATATATTAAACTCTCACAACTAAGTAATAAAAAGTTGAATGAAAAATTAAAAATGGACAAAGATCTGGAACAGATATTTTCCAGAAGATACACAAATGGACAATAAGTGGATGATAATGTGCCCAATACTGTTAGCGCATGTTTTCATCTATTTAATTTAATTTATCATCAGATAAGCTAAAATTGCAAATAAAAAACACAATGAGATAGCACCTGACATCTGCCCCAAAGACCAAGCATAACAAATGTTGGCAAGAATGTGGAGAAAAGTGAACCCTTATTCACTGTTGGTGGGAATGTAAATTGATGCAGCCACTGTATTAAAAAATATGAAGGTGGCTCAGAAAACTAAAAATAGAACTACTATATGACTGAGAAATTCCATTCTTAGGTGTATATCTGAAAAAAACAAAAACACTAGTTCAAAAAGATATGTGGATCTCAATATACATAGCAGTTCAGTTCAGTTCAACCATTCAGTCATGTCTGACTCCTTGTGATCTCATGGACTGTGGCACACAAGGCTTCCCTGTGCATCACTAACTCCCAGAGCTTGCTCAAACTCATGTCCATTGAGTCGGCGATGCCATCCAACCATCTCATTCTCTGTCATCCCCTTCTCCTCCTTCACTCAATCTTTCCCAGCATCAGGGTGTTTTCAAATGAGTCAGTTCTTCGCATCAAGTGGCCAAAGTATCAGAGCTTCAACTTCAGCATCAGTCCTTCCAGTGAATATTCAGGACTGATTTCCTTTAGGATGGACTGTGTGGATCTCCTTGCGGTCCAAGGGACTCTCAAGAGTCTTCTCCAACACCATAGTTCAAAAGCATCAATTCTTCAGCGCTCAGCTTTCTTTATAGTCCAACTTTCACATCCATACATTAATGACTACTGGAGAAACCATAGCTCTGACTAGACAGACCCCTGTTTGCAAAGTAATGTCTCTGCTTTTTAATATGCTGTCTAGGTTCGTCATAGCTTTTCTTCCAAGGAGCAAGTGTCTTTTAACTTCATTGCTGCAGTCACCATCTGCAGTGATTTTGGAGCCCAAGAAAATAAAGTCTCTCACTGTTTCCATTGTTTCCCCATCTATTTACCATGAAGTGTTGGGACCAGATGCTATGATCTTAGTTTTCTGAATGTTGAGTTTTAAGCCAAGTTTTTCACCCTGCTCTTTCAGTTTCATCAAGAGGCTCTTTAGTTCTTCTTCACTTTCTGCCATAAGTGTGGTGTCATCTGCAAATTGAGGTTATTGATATTTCTCCCAGGAATCTTGATTCCAGCTTGTGCTTCATCCAGCATGGAATTTCACATGATGTAATCTGCATAGAAGTTAAATAAGAAGAGTGACAATATACAGCCTAGATATTCTCCTTTCCCAATTTGGAACCAGTCCATTGATCCATGTCCCATTCTAACTGTTGCTTCTTGACCAGAATACAAATTCCTCAAGGGGCAGGTAAGGTGGTCTGGCATTCCCATCTCTTTAAGAATTTTCCACAGTTTCTTGTGTTCCACACAGTCAAAGGCTTTGGGGTAGTCAATAAAGCCGTAGATGTTTTAGCAACAGAAGTACATAGCATTATTCACAATTACCAAGATGAAAGCGATCCAATTGTCCAACAATAGATGACACTTTGCCAAAATAATTACTCATTGTGTTTAGATGTAAATCCACATTTACTGTCTATCTGTGATTGTCACTCTCATACAGTCAGCCCTCTGAAGGATAAGGATAAGAGGCTTATGGAAGCTTCCTGATGGGAGAGACTGACCATGGGGGAAACTGGGTCTTGTTCTGATGGGCAGGGCCATCCTCAGTAAATATTTAATCCAATTTTCTCTTGATGGGTGGGGCTGTGTTCTCATCCAATTATTTGACTGGAGATCAAACTATGGTGGAGGTAATGAAGATAATGGCCACCTCCTTCAAAAGGTCCCCTGGAGCCAAACTAGAGTCATTGAAAACTAATCAAACTATTCCCATGCACCACAGCCTTGTCTAACTCAATGAAACTATAAGCCATGCTATGTAGGGCCACCCAAGATGGACTGGTCATAGTGGAAGTTTCTGACAAAACATGGTCCACTGGAGAAGAGAATGGCAAACCACTTCAGTATTCTTCCCTTGAGAAACCCATGAACAGAATGTAAAGGCAAAAAAATTGACACTGAAAGATGAACTCCCCAGGCTGGTAGGTGTTCAATATGCTACTGGAGAAGAATAGAGAAATAACTCCAGAAAGAACGAAGAGATGGAGTCAAAGTGAAAACAATGCCCAGTTGTGGATGTGACTGGTGATGAAATAAAGTCTGATGCTGTAAAGAGCAATATTGCATAGGAACCTGGAATGTTAGGTCCATCAAACAAGGTAAATTAGAAGTGCTCAAGCAGGAGATGGCAAGAGTGAACATCAACATTTTAGGAATTGGTGAAATAAAATGGACTGGAATGGGTGAATTTAATTCAGATGACCATTATATCTACTATTGTGGGCAAGAATACCTTAGAGGAATGAAGTAGTCATCATAGTCAACAAAAAAGTCAAAAATGCAGTACTTGGGTGCAATCTCAAAAATGATAGAATGATCTCTGTTCATTTCAAAGTCAAACCATTCAATATCACAGCAATCTAAGTCTATGCCCCAACCAGTAATGGTGATAATGCTGAAGCTGAATGGTTCTATAAAGACCTACAATACCTTCTAGAACTAACACCCAAAACAGATGTCCTATTCATCACAGGGGACTGGAATGCAAAAGTAGACATCAAGAGATACCTGGAATAACAGGTAAATTTGGCCTTAGAGTACAAAATGAAGCAGGGCAAAGGCTAACAGAGATTTGCCAAGAGAATGCACAGGTCATAGCAAACACCCTCTTCCAACAACACAAGAGACTACACATGGACATCACCAGATGGTCAATACTGAAATCAGACTGATAATATTCTTTGCAGTCAAAGATGGAGAAGTTTAAACAGTCAGCTTAAAAAAGACAGGATCTGATTGTGGCTCAGACCATGAAATCCTTATTGCCAAATTCAGACTTAAATTGAAAAAAGTAGGGAATACCACTAGACCATTCAGGTATGACTTAAATCACTTACAGTTATACAGTGGAAGTGACAGATTCAGGGGATTAGATCTGATAGACTGTCTGAAGAAGCATGGACAAATGTTTTTGACATTGTACAATAGGCAGGGATCAAGACCATCCCCAAGAAAAAGAAATGCAAAAGGGCAAAATGGTTGTCTGAGGAGGCCTTACAAATAGCTGAGAAAAGACAAGAAGTGAAAAGCAAAGGAGAAAAGGAAAGATATACCCAAGTGAATGCAGATTCCAAAGAATAGCAAGGAGAGATAAGAAAGCCTTCCTCAGTGATCAATGCAAAGAAATAGAGACACAATAGAATCGGAAATACCAGAGATCTCTTCAAGATAATTAGAGACACCAAGGGAATATTTCATGCAAAGATGGGCACAATAAAGGACAGAAATGGTATGGACCTAACAGAAGCAGAAGATATTAAGAAGAGGTGGCAAGAATACACAGAACTATACAAAAGAGACCTTCATGACCCAGATGACCACAATGGTGTGATCATTGACCTAGAGCCAGACATCCTGGAATATGAAGTCAAGTGGGCCTTAGGGAGCATCAGTATGAACAAAGCAAGTGGAGGTGATGGAATTCCAGCTGAGCTATTTCAAATCCTAAAAGATGATGCTGTGAAAGAGCTACATTCAACATGCCAGCAAATCTGGAAAACTCAGCAGTGGCCACAGGACTGGAAAGAGTCACTTTTCATTCCAATCCCAAATAAGGCCAATATCAAAGAAGTTTAAAGTACTGCACAATTGCAGTCATCTCACATTCAGGCAAAGTAATGGTCAAAAATTCTGCAAGCCAAGCGTTGACAGTGCATGAACCGTGAAATTCCAGATGTTCAAGCTGGATTTAGAAAAGGAAGAGGATCCAGAGATCAAATTGCCAAAATCCATTGGATCATAGAAAAAGCAAGAGAATCCAGAAAAGCATCCACATCTGCTTTATTGATTACACCAAAGCCTTTGTGTGGATCACAACAAATTGTGGAAAATTCTTCAAGAGATGGGAATACCAGACCATCTTACCTGCTTCCTGAGAGATCTGTATGAATGTCAAGAAGCAACAGTTAGAACTGGACATGGAAAAACAGGCTGGTTCCAAATTGGGAAAGGAATACATCAAGGCTGTATATTGTCGCCCTGCTTATTTAACTTATATGCCAAGTACATCATGCAAAATGCCAGGCTGGATGAAACACAAGCTGGAATCAAGATTGGTGAGAGAAATTTCAACAACCTCTGATACGCAGATGACATCACCTTTATGACAGAAACTGAAGAATAACTGAAGAGCCTCTGGATGAAAGTGAAAGAGGAGAGTGAAAAAGCTGGTTTAAAGCTCAACATTCAGAAAACTAAGATCATGGCATCTGGTCCCATCACTTCATGGCAAATAGATGGGGAAACAGTGAGAGGTTTTATTTTCCTGGGCTCCAAAATCACTGCAGGTGGTAACTGCAGCCATGAAATTTCAAGACACTTGCTTCTTAGAGGAAAAGCTATAACAAACCTAGACAGCATATTAAAAAGTATAGACATTACTTTGCAAATAAAGGTTCGTCTAGTCAGAGCTACGGTTTTTCCAGTGGTCATATATGGATGTGCGAGTTGGAATATAAAGAAAGCTGATCACTGAAGAATTGATGCTTTTGAACTGTGCTGTTGGAGAAGACTCTTGAGAGCCCCTTGGACTGCAAGGAGATCCAACAAGTCCATCCTAAAGGAAATTAGTCCTGAATATTCATTGGAAGGATTGATGCTGAAGCTGAAACTCCAATACTTTGGCCACTTGATGCGAAGAACTGACTCATTTGAAAATACCCTGATGCTGGGAAAGAGTGGATGCAGAAGGAGAAGGGGACGACAGAGGATGAGATGGTTGGATGGCATCACTGACTTGATGGTCATGAGATTGAGCAAGCTCTGGGATTTGTTGATGGACAATGAAGCCTGGCATGCTGCAGAACATGGGGTTGCAAAGAGTTGGACACGACTGAGCAACTGAACCAAACTTACTCTCTATGATAAACACTAACTGTAATAATTTTAAAAAAAATCATGTGTTTTGTTAGTACTATTTGTTGCCTGTTCTTAAAGGAAGAATCACAAGGCTCATGTTAGTCATTTCTAGGACTGGAGCATGTGTCTAAGACTGAGTCCTTCACTTCTAATAGAAGTCAAAGTGTTGAAGACCAATTTTGACAGAATTTGAACTGAACTTTTATGCAACTTTAGTGCTTTCATTATCAAATGTTTATGCTTCTGGAATCTTTAAGCACCAAACGGAGACAGATCATCTGGAGGTATGTGAGACACTATATGGCACCATTTTTGTGTAATTACCTCTGAACAGTTTGTAATAGTGTCCAATAGTAATGTGCTGCTCTTGAATCATTTAGCAGAAAGTTAAAGTAAGTCTGGAAACCTAAATACCAATGAGATATTGGAAAATAAAAATAATAGTTCCATAAGAAAAAAGTAAATTTTGAGATGTTGGTAATTTTTCCATTACCAGGTTTTAGGGAAGCTTAATTGTTTTAACTACCACTTATGAGTCATGGGGCCCCACTTACAAGAAACTCAGACTTATCACACAAACCTGTCATTTGATTCCTTCAACCTTCCCGTCAGCCAGGTACAAGAGAGATTAACATCCCTGTTTAAGAGGTCAGTGATGCTCAGGGATATGATTATTATGGTGACAATAAGAGCTGACAGTACCTAGACTAACCAATTACAGTACTGATGGAGAAAAACTGGTAAGGTGTCTCAACTATCACAGAATAAATGCATTTGTTTTGATATTCTTCCTCATTTGGCTATATTCAAACATTTAGAGCTTTTGATATTCTGTATTTTCTGGGTCTTAGTTTAAGGAGAAATCAAGGACTACATCGAATTTTGTTTCTTGTTCATCTCCAATTCACTATATTTTAAAAAATGCATGAGTATTTGTAATCTTCCCCTTTATTCTGAAATTCATCATTATAATCAAGAAATATCTAAGTGGTTGATTTCATCCAAGATACTTTTGCTTTCTGGGAAGAATGCCAAGGTAGTTCACATATTCAAAAAGAGAGTTGCAGCTTCCTTCATACCACAGTTTGGCACTGGGTCAGAAAGGGACAAGGCCTCTCTCTGTCTTCTTTTCTGCTTAGCTCTGTCTGTTTTACACAGAAAACAAGCTTTTCATATATAGCCATTAAAAAGAATGTCACAGCCCTATACGTCATACTCACCAGTCTTGGAAACTGCCTTGTAAAAATAGAGCTTATTTATGCAGTTACAGTAGATCAGCTTCTAAGAAGATTCTTTCTCTGCTTGATTTGGCCTCAGTTATGCAATTGCCCTTAAATTAGTACTCAAATTAACTATTTAAAACCAAGGGAATAAAGAGTATATTTTACCAGATCCTATATCATGGACTATCTTGTCTCAGAGATAAAAAGAATTTGCTAAGATATTCAGCTCAATTAGCCCCACATGGAATTGGAGAAAGGTAGTTTTCTCAAGGATGGAATGTGGAAAAAAATGGAATGAATATATATATCTAGTTTACAACGTGAGTTGTTACTTGAAAATACCCCCATAGAGGTAGGAACAATGTATTTTAGCTTTACATAGTATTTATGTCATCTGATTCAGTACTTGAAAATAATTTTTTTTCTCAAAAGTATGTTACATAACTAAATAAGTAGATGAATGGATGAATGAGTGAGTAGATAGATCAAAAGATGGGCAAATACTTTATTAGTTAAAACAGTCTTAGATATATGTATTAACTCAGTATTTATTAAATTCATATTTCAAAGTGAGTCCTGTTTTCCTTTACTGAAATAAACATATTCTCATCAATGTGCCATAAGACATGCACCATTCTAACTGTCTTGGAAGATGAATCTTTTTAAAAAAGAATCTTTCAAAGATTTCCTCACGCTTTGCACTCTTCTATAAAGTCTGTCATTAATTTGCATTACATATCATGGTACAAACATATACAGATTTTGTCTTCTTTGCTACGTTTGGAATGTTAAGCAACTGCCAACGTTCAGCCAATGGCCCCTTGATCCTCTTTATACCATGCTCACAGTGCTGGGGAAGAAAAGAGTCTGGGCTTCTTTCTGGGTCCCCGGGGAATCTTCTGAGAATACTTTGCCCTGAGCAGTCTTACCCAAGCATGACATGCATTTTATTTTCTAAAAGAGTGTTACACATAGGGAATACATAACTCTTAATAAACTAGTAGAAATTAATTTTAGCATCTTTTTAAGACTGGTAACTTTCTTTTATCAATTGATTAATACAAATCTGTATAAGCAAGTTACATCTAGCACTCATTTATAGGGAAGACTAATAAGTTCTTAAAAGAAAAATATAAAAGCTTTCTTAATATCAGAGCTTAATTTTTCATGACACTTTAAAAATAAGCCTATGGAGGAGACTATCTAAAGATCATTTATATTTTGTAAATATTAGGCATTTTCTGGTCAGTAAAGACACTCTGAGTAATGCACAGAATATAGTTGACCATTAGAAGCTGGATTCATACCTCTGTCACTGTAATGACCTGTACTGTATGTCCTGAGTAGATTCAGACCAGTCCTCAGGCATGTTTATAACAGTGTGATGGCTGAGTCTCTAAGACAATGATTCATTTGTTCATTTACTCATTAACTGAGGTGATGTTTACTAATGCCTAATATGTACTGAGCACTATCTTAGGTAATTTATATAGAGCAATTAGTCAAACAAAGATCACCTCTGACGTCATAGAACATAATGTTTCCTGAGAATATCAATGCATATGTCAACCATTAATAATAGAATTAGAAAGGGAGAAGTGAATGCCATGATGTTAGTAAACGAAATAATACCTGATGGAGATTAATTAGAGAAGGCTACTGGTATAGGTTTAGTTGGGAAGATCTGGTAAGAGTGTAACAATAAAAGAAAATCAGTGAAAGGTTTATAGGACAAGAGGGACATGAAATTCCAAGATGAATACAGAATATGTACCAAGTGTTTGATACCAAAAATAAATTTGAAAATTGAGAGGAAAATTGGAAACCTAGAATAAAGTGAAGGAAGGAGAGAAAGGCTCACATTTAAGTTAGAGGGTTTCCACAGTATATAGAAACTTATTGGCCTGATAAGAAGCTTGAATATTAGCTTAAATTCAATATACATTGAGATTCTTATTATTTAAAGACAAGTACCGTTATTATTTACATTAAATCCAAATATGTTACTAAATAACATGTCTCTTGAATGAAATAATTAAAACTGGTTCTCCTTTAGTTTCCTCTGCCCAAAGAATGGTTGATGTTAACAATATTTAAAAGTTCATTACATTTTAATTTTCTATGAGAAACATTTGAAAATAGAAAAAGGCTGGCTGTTCTCCTGCTTTATAGCTTGTAAGTATTTCTATATGTAAGTTTCTTCATCTGAAAAATCTTGATACATAGGATAATGGAGAAAAAATATCAAATGTATTGAATGACAACATGTTCTGTATTTTCCAATGCTCTAGAAATTTTTTGACTTCCTTGTTCAATTTAACAAATATTCATTACTCACTATTGCAAACCAGATATTGAATATGTAGAGATCCAAAATACAGCACCTGTCCCCAAAGTGTTCATGGTTGAATAACTAATTACTAAACAACAATGACAATCTAAGAAACATTAGGAATGACTGAGCTATTAATAACATCATAATTCTATGAGATCATGAACATGGGTTTAATTTTCTTTGAGTTTAAAATAAATATGACTCTTCTGGAGCCTATCCTACACTAATTGCTTCCTTAGCAATTTCCCAACATCTCTAATGACAGCTCCTATGTAACTGGAGAAAATACTAGTGAAAGAACTATCTCTAGCCACATAAAGTTGAAAGTAATTTCGAGGTCATTTTCTGCAAGCTGATCAATACGGACTGCACACCACACATCCACCCTGAATTTATTCCTGTAATTTAACTTAGCTTTGAGTGTAGCCATGGTTAATCGCTAATCCATATTCATTGAACATCACAAATGAAGGCAGAGTCAGGAGGTACTTCATGTATTGTCTCATCTACTGTGGAAAGAAGTTATGGGCTCAAATTTTCATCTTCTTTTACAGTTGCTGGGCCTCTCTACACTTAAAAAGAATTACTGTTGGAGAATACTGAAGAATTTGCATGGCAATGCTTAGCAGGTAATTAGTTCATTAAAAATAAGAACATAATTAAAATTGCCACCATATAGCAACTGAATTGGTTTAATTGGAGTATTTAAGTGAAAGATACCGTTTTAGGTGTGGGATTATTTCTATTTGCAAAAGGATCAACTCCATCATTGAAAATATAATTATTTGGATTTTTCATGAATACAACTTGAACCAATCCATAAATTAATGTGAAGATAGGATTATAAACTAACACTGTCTGTTTAAACACTTATAAGTATTTCCAAATCACATATGACCATTTACTCTGAGAACAAAATTTGTTGAAAACTATATGGTAGAAGGGCCACTAAAATTACATGGATGGATAAAGTAAAAAATTCACTTCTGACTTATACAAGGCTAATTTTGTGGAGTTTTCCAACCCTGAAATATTTGCAGCAAATTTTTTGATGATTTTGATTGTTTTACATTATATATGAGCCATAATTAAACTATATAACCAATATATGATTTTTATAATCATACATACATGTGTGCAGTTCAGTTCAGTTCAGTCGCTCAGTCATGTCCGACTCTTTGTGACCCCATGAAATGCAGCACACCAGGCCTCCCTGTCCATCACCAACTCCCAGAGTTCACTCAGACTCATGCCCATCGAGTCCGTGATGCCATCCAGCCATCTCATCCTGTGTTGTCTCCTTCTCTTCCTGCCCCCAATCCCTCCCAGCATCAGAGTCTTTTCCAATGAGTCACCTCTTCGCATGAGGTGGCCAAAGTACTGGAGTTTCAGCTTTAGCATCATTCCCTCCAAAGAAATCCCAGGACTGATCTCCTTTAGAATGGACTGGTTGGATCTCCTTGCAGTCTAAGGGACTCTCAAGAGCCTTCTCCAACAGCACAGTTCAAAACCATCAATTCTTTGTCACTCAGCTTTCTTCACAGTCCAACTCTCACATCCATACGTGTGTATGAAATATCATTTGGGAGGTAGTAAATTTTTTACTTAAAAATGTTCAAAAGAAGGTATACAATGATACTAATTATATTATAAAAGTCTACCTTAAATCACTAATCCTTAAGATACTTAGTTGGACAGTGGAAAGCTATACAAAGGAAGAGAAGAGAGTGATAACTAATACTATATTATTTAGCCTTTTGTTTAACATTATCATAATATTTCTTATGTATTAGCATGCTTTTAATGATCAGCTTTAAATTATATTTACCTAAGACTTACTCTCTTCAACTTTATGAACTCTTCATTTTTAACAGCAATAATGATAGCATTTGAGAGTCTGGGTCTGTAAAATTCATCTAAATCAATAAATGTATTTAATCCTCAGGATATGAGGCTGAGGCCCTATTTCAGCCATTGAGGAAACTTGAGATCTGAAAGATTAATTTGTTCATGGTCATACAGGCAATAATTGTCAAGATCCAGATTTACATTTCATTTTATCAAAATGTTTTTACAGATCATATTCTTAACTAACTTAATAAATTAATATTATCTCAACTCCTTTGTATTTAATACTAATGTAGCATTTCTTTGTTTCTTTTAAACTAGTTTACATTCAAGATACCCCCTACAGTATGTTTGTCATTCTATACTTAAAACATTATAGTCTCAATCTTAGTTTATATTCTATTTTCCACAAAAGTTCAAGTTCTTACAAGTATACACATTTTATATACTTTCTACAACTTCAAATCGTGCGTCCTTCACTAGGTAGCTTTATTTGTATTTAAGTTAGCTGTGCTTTTTTAAAATATATTTAATATTTTTATTTTCAACCTTTAAGATAAAAAGCTGTCCCCTCAGATCCACTGGATATGTTTTAGATTGCTGGTTCTTGTCGTATGAAATGTAATTGAAATGTAATCTATACCAAGTGTTTACAATATTCTCATGTTACTATCAGTATCAGGTCAGTCACTCAGTCATGTCCGACTCTTTGAGACCCCATGAACTGCAGCACACCAGGCCTCCCTGTCCATCACCAACTCCCGGAGCTTACCCAAACTCATGTCCATTGAGCCAGTGATGGATGCCATCCAACCATCTCATCCTCTGTCGCTCCCTTCTCCTCCTGCCCTTAATCTTTCCCAGAATCAAGGTCTTTTCAAATGAGTCAGCTCTTCACATCAGGTGGCCAAAATATTGGAGTTTCAGCTTCAACATCAGTCCTTCCAATGAATACCCAGGACTGATTTCCTTTAGGATGGACTGGTTGGATCTCCTTGCAGCCCAAGGGACTCTCAAGAGTCTTCTCCAACACTTCAGTTCAAATGCATCAATTCTTCTGCACTCAGGTTTCTTTATAGTCCAACTCACATCCATACATGACTACTGGATTCATGTTACTAATTGGCTCACAATTCCCAGGACATCTCAATCCAGACTTCCCAAGTCCTTGATTAATATATAAACTACACCCATCTCTGTTTTTAAACATGTTTCCATTTTCCAGATAGATTGACTCATCATGGCAGTGAAATAAAATGAAAATAAGAATTGGAATTCATATGAAAACTATTTCCCTGACCTGTATAAGCAACATTAACTCTTGGATCCTTTCTTAGTGCCCCTATAAAATGACACTGGCTAAAAATGAAGAACAAAAACATAAAAATCTCAGTCTCCTAGATCTTAGTGTTAATATCCATTATTCTTTCCCTACTACAAATTCAAGCACAGGTTTTTGACATACAAAGGAACAGACATACCTTTACTTAACAAAGTAGCTTCTCACTGCATTGTGGACAAAGTCCAAGTTTTTTTTCATGACTTTTTAGATCTTATGGTTTTATGGATGAGAAGACTGAGCTTTAGAAAGACCAATACAAAAAGCTCACAGTGTAAACTGTTGCTTAGTCACTAAGTAATGCCCAACATTTTGTAACCCCATGGACTGCAGCACACCAGGCTTCCCTGACCTTCACAATCTCCCGGGGTTTGCTCAAACTCATATCCATTTTGTTGATGATGCCATCCAATCACCTCATCCTCTGTCACCCCCTTCTCCTCTTTCCCTCAGTCTCTCCCAGCATCAGGGCCTTCTCCAATGAACCAGCTCTTCACATCAGGTGGCCAAAGTATTGGAACTTCAGCTTCAGCATCAGTCCTTCCAATGAATATTCAGGGTTGATTTCCTTTAGGAATGGTTGGTTTGATCTCTGTCCAAGGGACTCTCATAAGTTTTCTTCAGCACCACAATTTAAAAACACCAATTCTTTTGTGCTCAGCCTTCTTTAGGGTCCAACTCTCACATCTATACATGATTACTGGAAAAACCATAACTTTGAATAAACAGACCTTTGGTGGCAAAATGATGTCTCCACTTTTTAAATCGCTCTCTAGAATTGTCATAGATTTTCTTTTAAGGAGCGAGCATTTTTTAATTTCACGGCTTCTGTCACCATCCACAGTGATTTTGGAGCCCCAAAATAAACTCTGTCACTGTTCCCATTGTTTCCCCGTCTATTTGCCAAGAAGTGATGGGACCAGAGGCAGGATCTTTGTTTTTTGGATGTTGAGTTTTAAACCAGCTTTTTCACTTTCCTCTTTTATCTTCATCAAGAAGCTCTTTAGTTCCTCTTTGCTTTTTGCCATTAGAGTGGTATTGTCTGCATATCTGAGGTTGTTGCTATTTCTCCCGGCAATCTTGATTCCAGCATCGGATTGATCTAGCCCAGCATTTCCAATGATGTATTCTGGATATGAGATAAATACGCAGGGTAACAATATCCAACCTTGACAAACTCCTTTCTGAATTTTAAACCAGTCTGTTGTTCCATGTTTGGTTCTAACTGTTGCTTCTGTACCTGTATATAGGTTTCTCAAGAGACAGGTAAGGTGGTCTGGTATTCCCATCTCTTGAAGAATTTTCAACAGTTTGTTGTGATCCACACAGTCAAAGGCTTTAGCATAGTCAATGAAGCCAAAGTAGATGTTTTCCTGGAATTCCCTTGCTTTCTCTATGATCTTTGCTATTCTCTGGGGAAACTGTAGGTGAAATATCTAAAATTGAGTTGGGCTTCCAAATGGCCCAGATGGTAAATCTGCAATGCAGGAGACCAAGGTTTGACCCCTGGGTTGGGAAGATCCCCTGGATAAGGGAATGGCAATATACTCCAGAATTTCTGCCTGAAAAATTCCATGGACAGAGCTTAGAAGGCTACAGTCCACTAGGTTGCAAGTGATGAAAATGATTTAGAGAGCAAACCACCAACAACTACAAACATTCTTAGTTGTTGTAATGTACTATTCTCCATGGGTTTATCTTTGTATGAAAAATCTGTCAATCTAGGTCCTAGCAGGAAATTACAGCACACATGGAATGAGTTAACTAGAAAGAATATAATTTAGGAATTATTTATAAAGTTGTAGTCAGGGTTATAGCAACCAACAAGTGATAATGAGTCACACAAAGACTAATGACTGATGGAAGCTGTTACTCTTCCTAGATTGGGATAAAGGAAATGTCTGAGTTACTTAGAACATGGTGTAAAATGGAGTTTGGAAGTAAGTCATTTAACTGTATTTTTAGGGGAATTAATCCATCTGGATACAGAGTAAAGCTGGAAAGGAAGCCAAAGCATAATCCCTGAACTTTCCTTTGTTTTTTTTATTTTCTGCTGAGGGCTGCCTCCTATTGGTCAAATCCAACAGAAGTTAGAGAGCGTGGGAATTCAAGAGATATCACCCTTGGAGACCATAGAGGAGGACAGAGCAAAGAAGGGCATAGAAGGTATTTGGGAGGCAAATAAGGATAACTAGTTCAGAAAACTTTATTATTGCTCATCAGTGTTAGGTGTCTCCTTCTAGGAGCTTTTCTTGCACCCTGACTTTTCTTCATATTACTTCTTATCATATTGCCTAAAAGTGTAATTATCAATTGTTCTAACCCACACCCTGACCCTTCATGTGAAGTGTGCAAGAAGATATATGGATCATATCATTTTATTTTATTTTTTTTTCACAGTTGTATCCCTGGTAACTAAAACAATGCCTGGGACATGCTTTGTGCTCAAACAATGTTCACTGAACAAATGAATTTGAATGAATACATATAAATAACAAAACCCTCTTCAAACTTCCAAACTTATGTAAATGAACAAAATGATGTATTCTACTGTGTTAGAAATCTGTTGCTGCTGATGTTGTTGGGTTTGTTATTGTGAAAGTATGTATGTGTGTGTTTAGGTGCATAGCTTACATAACATGGTGCACAAATGTTAAACTTTTTTAAAATTTATATATGTGTACAATTCCTTTGATAAGTGGATTGATTTCCAATGATATTATTTCAAATAAATGAAAACAAATAAGTCTGTCTTGCCCTGATTAAGTTCAGTTCATTTCAGTTGCTCAGTTGTGTCCGACTCTTTGCGACTCCATGAATCGCAGCACCCCAGGCCTCCTCGTCCATCACCAACTCCTGGAGTTTACCCAAACTCATGTCCATCAAGTCGGTGATGCCATTTTTAGTAGTTCATTAAAACTCTTCCATTAAAATGGAAGAATCTAAAATTTCTATATAGGAGGGACTTAGAGTTGTCAATATGTGCATTAGAGATATTTCTTAGCTGTACATTTGCATAGGAAACTCTGTGTTTTCACTGTCTTATTTGCTTATCTTACATGTATTGGGGGGATCAGCACTGACAGAATTATGAGAAAAGCATCATTCACCCCAGGGGCACCCTCTTGACAGTAGACTGGAATCCTAAAGGGTAGCTAAAATTCTCCCAAAATACTCCTTGGCTACTATCCCTAGTGCCATTGTTTTTAAGCATAGTCAAGCAATGAATATTCAGCTGACAATGGTTCTATGTGTTTGCTAAATAAATAAGCTGATAGTTTGCTTGTTTAGCACTGATAAATCCACATATTTAATTTAAATAACTTTAATGCATGTTTTTATCATATCCTCAGTACACAGTCCACTGCCACTGAAGTTGTTACTTATATTTCAACTTGGAATCTACTTGATAGCTATACCTATATCATAATGTTCATACTTGGACTGATTCCAGTTTTGTTTTGTTTTTTAATGTAGAAAACAGGAAAAAATTAAATTTAAAATTAAGCTGATCACAATAGGTTTGGTGATAATCAATTAGGTATTAGTTATAAAGGAAAGAGTCCAATGCCTACACAACCTAAGGTAACACAATCAGTGTCATTATTCTCTTCCAGATCATTTTTAAAGTCTGGAAAAAAGATAAAATTAAATGCAGGTTTTTGTTGTTTTTCATGATACACTGAAATACCTTTAAAACCCTGTTATCTCGATTTTTTTTTCTGCTTCCAGACAGCCTGATAAAATACCATATCAAACTCTAATCATTTTCTATATCCAAGTCATTTGTTTACCTGTATTATTCTTCTAACAATTTTGACGTAGACCCATCAAAAATATTTACAGTCAGATAAGTAATATTTGTTTCAAAATATCCCTGCATCCTCAGTTCTGTGATTGAACTGAGAAATGTGCAATGCATTAAAGTGTTTATATATCTGTGTGTGTGTGTGTGTGTGTGTGAAATTCCTTTGTCTACTGACACTTTAGAAGAATTAATGAGTTTACTTCTTTGAATAAGGAAGGAAGCAAGGAGATTTGGGAGAAGTCCACTTTATGGCTTCAGTGAACTGGTTGTGTTCTGATTACAGAATAATGCTTAGAACTTCATATTGTCAACACAAGGGAAATTAGCGTGTCCATATTTGAATTTAGTGCATCATTTGGCATGCAGTATAATACCATAAATATGCTAGTACATGCCTACATAACAATTTGTGGTATGAATCACATGTAATATTTTGTCTGAGTTGGTTATAAAGCAAATTTGGAAACCAGAATTAACCAGATGACATTTTATTATTCAGTTGGACTGATGTAATGTAAAATTTAATTACATAATATTTCACCCACAGCTGCGACAAAACACATATGAGCTTCCAGGATTCACCCGCTAAGCTGAAGTGGAGACCTATCGGGAAGGCGATTAAAGTGGGCTATAAGCAAGAACATATTCCAAAGCTGATTCTTTGGCTAAATGAGTCTATTTATATGTCCTGAGGCTCTTTTCTTAAATACTCAAATGCCATTTTCACCTAGTTCCTCTGAGAGAACAGATATGCTCTAGAGAATCTTTTACAATAAAGCAAAACAAACAATACAAAACAAAAGAGTTCATCTAAATCTCCTTGAAAAGCATCACAAGTAGTTGGTGAGCTTGCTGTACTTTAATCCCCCTTGTGTTTACAGAAGCTTCAGATTTTTGGTATCTAATTGCTAGCAAATGGCAGATAATAAAATGCACTCATCAAACCAAACAGGATTTGAGTTCATTTTGCGGCTGCATTGTCTGTGTCTAAAAACTTCTATCTGAAATCTGCTTAATGAAAAGCCACCTTACACCTGAGAAAGAAATTTAATTAAAATAAAGTGAATGAGCTGCCAATACTATCAATTCAATAAGCATTTATTGAGTCTTACTACCTTCCAATGGCTGTGCAAGATATAGATATGGGTATGGCTTATATTTTCAGTTCCTGTTTTTTGAGTTTATGTGACACTATGGGAAATACTCTGATGGGCTACACAAAAGGCCGTTTGATGCTTCCTTCCCATATTTCTGTTCTGAGCAGCTGACCTCTAGTTCAGTCTAAGCCAGTGTCAACAAAAATAATCAATAAAAAAATCTACAATAGGAATAGAAAATAATTTTATTTGAATGAAACTAAGGACTATAGCCTGGGAGACAGCATCTCAGATAATGTTGAGGAATTGCTCTGGAGAATCACGGTTGACATCAAAAAAGTCACAGATACTTTGCTTTAAAGTTTAAAAACAAACAAATAAACAACACATTAGCATGTACATAATTGACCTTGGCATCTGGAAAGGGAGTCTTATCATCGAAAGATTACCAGCATTGGCATCCCAAAGGGAGGCATTTAATCTTTATTTTTAACATGGACATTCTTTACTTCTGATTACACACCCTTTCTTTAATAATTAAAGTAAGTATACAATGTATGTTTAATAGGCTGCAAGCAGACTGTTTTAGTTAGCATAAAATTCATATTAAATCATGTATAAGCCACAATGACTACCCCGTATATCAGTATGCTAAAATCTCTTTCATCACAAGGGAGATTCAAAGGGTCACTAAATATGAAATCACTATTTCAAAACAAGACTTTGGTGAGATCCCACCCAGAGTGGGCCTTATTTGCTCCCTAACAGCCCTCTCCAACAAAAGGCCTTCTTACTAGCTCTCAGGGCCCCCTCTCAGTGTGTCTGGGTACAGGATGGAAATGAATGGAACTGGAAGAGCCAAAACCACCATCACCATCTTTTCAAAGGAAGCAACTCCTTCTTGTCAATCCCAGAGCATCTTAACTTGCAACACTGGACTAGCATGTGTGGCAAATATGTCAGTAGCTTTGACTCTTAGAATACTTCTGGGGTGAGGTAACATGCAAAGTGTTTCCAATTCATTAAAAGCCACTAAATTCTGACAGCAAATCCATAGACAGAAGATTAAGGGCAACCAAAGCAGACCTCATTGTCAGCTTCTCCTTAAATGACTTTCCTAATTGAATTATCTCAGAGAAGGCGATGGCACCCAACTCCAGTACTCTTGCCTGGAAAATCCCATGGATGGAGGAGCCTGGTGGGCTGCAGTCCATGGGGTCACGAAGAGTCGGACACGACTGAGTGACTTCACTTTCACTTTTCACTTTCATGCATTGGAGAAGGAAATGGCAACCCACTCCAATTTTCTTGCCTGGAGAATCCCAGGGACGGGGGAGCCTCATGGGCTGCCATCTCTGGGGTTGCACAGAGTCAGACATGACTGAAGTGACTTAGCAGCAGCAGCAGCAATTGAATTATCTAAATATTCATAGGGGCAATTTATTGAATCCCACTCCAAAACCATCCTTGCAATTACAAAGTATTTCTCTGTAGCCACCATGGCTACCCACTCCAGGATTCTTGCCTGGAGAACTCCATGGACAGAAGAGCCTGGCAAGCTACAGTGCATCGGTCACAAAGAGTCAGACACGACTGAGAGACTAACGGTTTCACTTTCAACACTTTTCTTGTTGTCAGTCTATATAGTTTCTTCCCCCTACAATATTCATCATATGAAACTCACCTCTTATAGCATGGTACAATTTTTGCACCATTTCTTTAGGTAATCATTCTCCAAAGATTTCTTAACAGCCCCACTGTTAAAGCTTATCATTATTATTACAATAATACGTTGTCCACTAACTGGTTTTGAATCTCTTAAGGAAGTGCTCAGCCTTTTCATCCATGTGTCAGCAGTTTCAAGCACTATGCCTGATACATCTTAAGTGCCAAACTAAAGAGAAAAAAATCAGCTGAGCTATCCCCTCTGCAGAAGTTGTCTCACAGATTTATAAAACTCTAAAGCATCCATGGAAGGGTAGGATCATTGCATGTAGGGGTGCTCAATCATTCTGTTTGCATGACAGATAATACCACATTTGCAAATACCACCTAGGGGAAATATCTATTTGTGTAAAAACGCAAGGTTATAAATTACTACAATAATCTCTCATCACCACACTCATTAAGAACAAACTGAGGGCTTCCCTGGTGGCTCAGTAGTAACGAATCTGTCTGCCAATGCAGTAGACATGGGTTTTATCCCTGGTCCAGGAAGATCTCACATGCTGTAAGGCTACTAATCCCGCGCTCCACAACTACTGAGCCTGTGCTCTAGAGCCTAAGAGCTGCAACTACTGACGCGCACATACTTCAGAGCCTGTGTTTTGCAACAAGAGAAGCCACCACAATGAGAAGCCCAAGCACCACAACTAGACAACAGTTCCTACTTGTTGCAACTAGACAAAAACCCACACAGCAATGAAGACACAGAACAGCCAAATAAAACTGTTTTGTTTAAAAAAGAACAAACTGTTAATATCACTATGTTTACCGTAGCCCTAGATCAGGTAATTTCAGATTTTTTTTTTTTTTTACAATTTTAGGGATTATTTACCTACCAAGAAGCCATATGAGAATGGCTAGCCACTGCCTATTTAATATATTTAATGTATTCAGTTCAGCTTACAGGTTTTTAAAAACTGAAAAATTGAATGCAATTATTATTCTTTTAAAGTAAACCATTTCTAAATACTGGTGGCCTTACCATGTTTATTTCATTATTATACTATTTCTTGAACCCTTGACAAATAATTTCACCACACTAGTGCTCTGTTCCACTTTGGAAAACTATTGATTTCATCCAACCCATTCATTTTGTTGATGAAGAAACAGATCCAATAAGCCTGGGTGACTTAAAGTTAGCCACATAGTATAAAAAATGTGAGTTATATCTTACTATCTCATATGCGGTCCTGAGATATGGCTTATAATATCCATTTCTTGCTCTCACTTTAAGTTACCTCTCAAGGCCAAGTCTTCTCTTGGTTCTATGAATAGTGACTAGGAACAAAACATTAGGGTATATTTTGCATATATGAAAAATAAATAAATATAACTTTAATGATATAAAATGCATTTAGAAGAAATGCAACTTCAATTGTTTTTATGTTCCAGATTGAAATAACCTTGACATATGGAGATGATCTGTAAGCTTTGTTTTGCTGTTGTAAGTAAGAAGAGAGGGTATATAGCTGAATTCTATGTGTAACTTTATTTTAGTCTGCCACTGCATGGAAACTTTATTGGCTGAAGCTGAGTGCCTGATAAGTAATTGATTAATAGTGGATGAGTTCTGTGTGTCGAGCTCCAGCTGGCACAGCTTACCCTACCCCTGACTAAGTGCTGGGAAGAGGGTAAGTTGATAATTCTGTGAGAGCAGACTACCCTTATTCCTTGACAGTTATAGATAACAGAGCATTGGTACCAACCATATTTATGGGACAAAGTTTCTTTACAAGATTGGTGAAATTAAAATAGACAAAACTGAGGTTCAGAGCCCAGTCTCCCTCACATCTCATATAGATATATGGATATAGACAGAGAGCTGAAGAAAAATTCTCTGAACAGATGTCATCAGCTGAGCGTTGTGTTGCCATGGAAATGTGTACCTGATCAATTGATGCCCCAGACTTCAGGAAGAGAAACAGTTACTATAATAAGTGGCACCCACCACCAAGAGAGGGTTATTTCTGGAAGAGGTGCTCAGCACTCTCTCATGTTATGCATCCTCTGTCGCCCCACAAATGTTTTGAATCAGGTAGATCTCCCCATGGTGGAAACTTTGACGTGTCACCTAACTGTTCTTGAGTGTTCTTTTTGTCTTCTGAAACAAAGGAACTAATACGTGCCTTATAATGTTGCCATGATAATTAAATGTGGTCAAAGGAAGTTTTAACTTAGTGGCCGGTGTAAACTCACTGTTGAAGAAGTGGTGGTAGTAACCTACCATATAAGTGAGAATTTGTAGCAATAATGTAAAAACATATTTTAAAAAGTTGTATAGCAGAAATGAACACATTAGAAAGCAATTATATTCCAATAAAGACATGGTTAAATACAAAAACAATGGCTGAACTTGCACATTATTGAATATTTACCCAAAGCATATATAGCAATGCATTTAGAATAATACAGAACTTGGCCATTTACATTATGGTCTATAAATTAGCAGCAGTGGCATCATTTGGAGGCTTATTAAAAATGTGGAATCACAGAACCCACCCCACCCTTCCTGAATCAAGGTTTTCCTTTTGAATAGCATTGTCAGTTGTTGCATAGGTATGTTACAGTTTGAGAGGTGCTGAGATATGGTATAAGGTACGACCTATTTTGGCTGCTGTTACTGAGCATCTGCTGTGTGCCCGGTATTGCATTTAAATGCCCCGTGTTGATTACCTCATGTATTCTTCAAAAAAATAAATAATAAAGAAAAGAGTTATCTTTCATTTTAAAGATAAGAAAACTGGCTAGGAAAGACAGTTTGATAATGCCTGTGCCAAATTTCAGAGCAAGACTTTTCTTTTTCCAAGACCTTACTTTTTCTTTTTTCCATTATTTAACACCACATGCTTGTTTCACTAGAGGCCCTAGCAGGAAACAGAACTCTCAATTTGTAATTTGAAGAGGGTTTATTAAAGGTACTATTTACATGCTATGGACAGGATATAGAAACACCATTAAAAGATAATTAATAACAGTGAGATCTTACCTTAATTGGTCTGAAATAAATTAGAGTACGTAGAGGTTAACACAATTTAAGGGTAAAGATGCCTGCATTGGAAGGAACTAAGAATTTTGGTCAAAGAATTATCAAACTCAGACAAGTTTCTCATGAAAAAAAAATGGTGAAATAAATTATTCCACCTCACTTCCTAACACTCTGATATTGGCTTCTAATTGGCCAACTGAACAGGAAGCTGTTAATGTGATCCATACAGGTAACATCCCTACCACTCCTGGCACAGAGAAGTGTGGAAACAGGAGCTATATGGACCATGTTCCAAATACATACAGGTTATTAGATATGTGTATTTTCACATATAATGAAACATGTATCATAAACTGTGTAACAAATTTAGGAAATCACAAACTATATGACAATAGAAATATGTACAATGATTAGAGTAAGTAAGTAAGTAAAGTCACTCAGTCGTGTCCGACTCTTTCTGACCCCGTGGACTGCAGCCCACCAGGCTCCTCAGTCCATGGGATTCTCCAGGCAAGAATACTGGAGTGGGTTGCCATTTCCAATGATTAGAAGAAAAACCTAAACTTTAACATTTGTGTTGTCCATATGAATGGATAGTTAAGTAATGATTTTTAACATTTAAAATTTTCCATGTAACATACCATGTTTTGCAGATTTTATCATATTTTGTGTGTCTAAATTAATCCATGAATAAAGGTAATCAAATCGTACCAAAGGATTTATAATTTAAAAAATATATGGTTACCCTTTCTCAGTCTTGCTTCTATAAGGTGGTGAGTTTCAACTCATTGAGATGTTTCTTACAATACTTGATTCCATATCTCTAAATTAGATATGATAAAGTAACTTTTCTTGATTTATAAAATCTATATACTTTTTATTCTTCTTATATCTCTTTCTTATTTCTCCATCATCATTCAGCTCATACTTTAAAGTCACAATTATCATTTAAAATCTACTGTGTGTACAGTAATGTAAATTTTAGTTATAACTGAGCCAAATATTACATAGATATTTTTAAACATTATATTCTTCTTAGAATTAATATTTTAACTTGGGTAAGGATTAACATGTCTGAGACTGATCACTTGCATTTGTCTTTCCAGTAAAGGAGTTTGCCTCCTGCTAAACTCCAGAATGTAGACACCACCAAATACTTTTATCAGTGACAAGGTTGGAGACCAACACTCTTTGACTTCAGTAGAAGGGCTGATGCTCTTCTCACAATACACAGTGAGATCATGCCATATCTCACCATGTCACAGAGCTGTAAACTCAAACTTGGATTCTAGATGTTTAATCATTTCAGACTGCTGAACTATCAAGATAAACTCGGAGACGTGGTATTGCCACATTCTGTTTCTATTACTTTGAGCCCTTGATAATGGTAGGTGGGGAGCTAATGATTCTCAGATCAGATATATTGAAATTTTAACAGCACAAAGTTCTGGGTCTTTCTCTGGACATTGAGTATCCAATCTTGCTAGGTCTCTATGTTCTGACCTTGAAAGCAGTGACAACCCCCACATGCCATTTATCATTGTCCCCACGTGATTTCCTAAGAAGCCAATGTATGTGTGCTGCTTTATCATTTGTCCTTGTTGAGTGGACCCTGAGCAATATACCCCATAATGTTGCCATGTATAGTGTACTTGTCATAAGCATTCCCCTAAGACATTCTTCCTAGAGTCTTTTATGTTTATACTGCAATTAGTATTGGTGGTTCTCTTCAAAATCTACAATGGAAATTTGAGATTGCAGAATCATGGGATATTCATTTGCCCTTCTCTTGATATGGAGTGCTTTTTCCTATATTCCATGAATTCTCTTAAATTTATCACAGAATTTCATTTAGGTATATTTCTAATACATTCACAAATGGGTGTGTGTGTGTGTTTCTACATGTGTATATTTCTATTTAGGTATATTTCTAATACATCCATAAATGGGTGTATATATAAATATATGTACATGTGTGCTACATTGCTTCAGTCATGTCTGACTTTTTGTAACCCTATGGACTATAGCCCACCAGGCTCCTCTGTCCATGGGCTTCTCCAGGCAAGAATACTGAAGTGAGTTGCCATGCCCTCCTCCAGGGCATTTCCTGACCCAGTGATCAAACCTGCATCTCTTATATTTTCTGCATTGGCAGGCAGGTTCTTTACCACTAATGCCACCTGGGGAGCCCATATAAATTTACTTACTTCATTGATAATTGGGTTAGATATAGAAATCTAGGATGCAAATGATTTTTTGTTCTTATTAACTTTGAAGGCATTGCTGCAATCTACTTTATTATTCAGTGCTACTTGAAAAGTCCAATACTATATACATTTACATTACTAAATAGTTTACATTATTTTGGCCATGATCTTTTAGTCTTTTTAGCCTATCAAAGTTTTCTCTTTATCCTTGGTATTCTGAAATTTCACACTTGTATATCTTGATGTATGTGTGTTTATCTGTGTGTGTGTGTGTGCAACAGTTTATTTTTCTTTAAGGTCCTATTGATCCTTAAATTTTCCTTCCCTTTACTTTTACTTTTTCCATCTGAAACTTGTTAAATTAAGTGTTAAGACTTCTGACTAATCTTTTTCATTTGCCTCTTCTCCTTCCCATATCTTTATGCTTTTGGTTTACTCTTTATAAATTCTTTCAATATTATCTTTCAAATTGTCTAGTGATTAAGGATTAAGTTTATATGTTGTCTTGTTGTTGTTTAGTCATTAAGTCATGTCCAACTCTTTGTGATCCCATGGACTATAGCCCTCCAGGCTCCTCTGTCCATGGGATTTCCTAGGCTAGAATACTGGGGCAGGTTACCGTTTCCTCCTCCAGGGGATCTATCCTGACCAGGGATCAAACCCATGTCTCTTGCATTGGCAGGCAATTTCTTTACTACTGAGATATGAAACATTCATTTTAAAAGTTTTTTTTTTTAGTTTTTACTTGCTCTTTACATTCAAATTTCTTTGTATTTGTCACTCTCTTGTTGGAGGATTTCCTCAGATATCAGGTGATTCTTGTCTGTTCATTCAATAAAGTAGTAAACTTTGTGCAAGGGGGGAAATACTGATGATCAGTGGTCCTCAGTTTATTGTCTGCATATAAGTGTATGCCATTGTCTTGGAGGTGTGTGTGTGTGTGTGTGTGTGTGTGTAATTGGCTTCATTCAGTTTCTCTACAGATGAATCCTCTTAATTCCCTGCTTTAGTAGGCATAAGCCATGCTTCTTGAGTTTTTTGATTAGTGTGGAAAGTGTCCCACTGCATAGTACATAGACCATACATTTTTCACTTTTATTTAACTGCCCCCTCATTTCAGCTTCACATTTCAACTAGGTTGGCTGAGCCCAGGTCTTTTGATTAAATATTTTACATACTGGGCTTCTTATCTTCCATGAGGGGGAAGAGTCAGTGGGAAATGAAGGATTAATCTAATCTCCTGGAGTGTGGGATGAGGAGGAAACCTGAGAAATGGCAACTGCTCTGTAAATAACAAAAAATAAATAAAGAATTCTCCTGTGTTCACACCCTCTTCGATTCATCTCCAAATCCTGAGCCCCTTAGGAGTTCTGCAGAGCAAATTATGCAATTTCTCACTAGTCCTCCTCTACAGAAGCCACTTATATTTTAACTTCCTTCCTACTGTGACAATTCCAACGCGACCATTGATATTCTACCTGTCAAATCTGTTGAAAAAATTAGTCTACTCTTGTCTTCTCACATGTCTTGTCATTTGGATAAATAGTTATTTTATCCACCTTTTACCATTAGTATACTGAAGTTTTAGAGGGAGAGTAAATTAAACTGTATGTGGCCAATCCCCTGCATTATGCATATAATGAGTGAGAAGTTACACAAAATATGTGTTATGGAAAAACAATATCTTGATCTCAGTCTAAAACAATTAAATTTGACAGGAAATTTTAAAACATGTAATCTGAATAAGGTACATAGAAGCTTTATGGATGTTCTCTTACACACATTAAAACATAAAACACACAACATCGGGAACGTTTGTGGTCTAGTGGCTGAGATTCCAGGCTCCAAATGCAGGGGGCCTGGGTTTGATCCCTGGTAAGGGAACTAGATCCCCCAACCCACAATTAAAGATTCTACATGCTGCAACTAAGACCAAGCACAGTCAAATTAATCAATTAATTAGGAAAATCACAAAATATAGATTTGAAAATAAGAAAACAAAATGGAAAAGAGCAAAATGGCTGTCTGAGGAGGCCTTACAAATAGCTGTGAAAAGAAGAAAAGCGAAAAGCAAAGGAGAAAAGGAAAGATATAAGCATTTGAATGCAGAGTTCCAAAGAATAGCAAGGAGAGATAAGAAAGCCTTCCTCAGTGATCAATCCAAAGAAATAGAGGAAAACAACAGAATGGGAAAGACTAGAGATCTCTTCAAGAAAATTAGAGATACCAAGGGAACATTTCATGCAAAATGGGCTCGATAAAAGACAGAAATAGTATGGACCTAACAGAAGCAGAAGATATGAAGAAGAGGTGGCAAAAATACACAGAAGAACTGTACAAAAAAAGATCTTCATGACCAAGATAATCATGATGGTATGATGACTCACCTAGAGCTAGACATCCTGGAATGTGAAGTGAAGTGGGCCTTAGAAAGCATCACTACAAACAAAGCTAGTGGAGGTGATGGAATTCCAGTTGAGCTATCTCAAACCTTGAAAGATGATGCTGTGAAAGTGCTGCACTCAATATGCCGGCAAATTTGGAAAACTCAGCAGTGGCCACGGGACTGGAAAATGTTAGTTTTCATTCCAATCCCAAAGAAAGGCAATGCCAAAGAATGCTCAAACTACAGCCCTCATCTCACTAGTAAAATAATGCTCAAAATTATCTTGCTAGTAAAATAATGCTCAAAATTCTCCATGCCAGGCTTCAGCAATATGTGAACTGTGAACTTCCAGATGTTCAAGTTGGTTTTAGAAAAGGCACACGAACCAGAGAGCAAATTGCCAACATCCACTCGATCATCAAAAAAGCAGGAGAGTTCCAGAAAAACATCTATTTCTGCTTTATTGACTATGCCAAAGTCTTTGACTGTGTGGATCACAATACCCTGTGGAAAATTCTGAATGAGATGGGAATACCAGACCACCTGACCTGCTTCTTGAGAAACCTATATTCAGGTCAGGAAGCAACAGTTAGAACTGGACATGGAAAAATGACTGGTTCCAAACAGGAAAATGTCAAGGCTATATATTGTCACCCTGCTTATTTAACTTTTATGCAGAATACATCATGAGAAACGCTGGGCTGGAAGAACCACAAGCTGGAATGAAGATTTCTGGGAGAAATATCAATAACCTCAGATATGCAGATGACACCACCCTTATGGCAGAAAATGAAGAGGAACTAAAATGTCTCTTGATGAAAGTGAAAGAGGAGAGTGAAAAAGTTGGCTTAAAGCTCAACATTCAGAAAATGAAGATCATGGCATCTGGTCCCATCATTATTTCATGGGAAATAGATATGAAACAGTGGAAACAGTGTCAGACTTTGTTTTGGGGGCTCCAAAATCGCTGCAGATGGTGACTACAGCCATGATATTAAAAGACGCTTACTCCTTGGAAGGAAAGTTATGACCAGCCTAGATAGCATATTCAAAAGCAGAGACATTACTTTGCCAACTAAGGTCCATCTAGTCAAGGCTATGGTCTTTCCAGTGGTCATGTATGGATGTGAGAGTTGGACTGTGAAGAAAGCTGAGTGCTGAAGAATTGATGCTTTTGAACTGTGGTGTTGGAGAAGACTCTTGAGAGTCCCTTGGACTGCAAGGAGATCCAACCAGTCCATTCTAAAGATCAGTCCTGGGTGTTCATTGGAAGGAATGATGCTAAAGCTGAAACTCCAATACTTTGGCCACCTCATGTGAAGAGTTGACTCATTGGAAAAGACCCTGATGTTGGGAGGAATTGGAGGCAGAAGGAGAAGGGGATGACAGAGGATGAGATGGCTGGATGGCATCACCAACTTGATGGACATGAGTTTGAGTGAACTCCAGGAGTTGGTGATGGACAGGGAGGCCTGGCATGCTGCGATTTATGGGGTCGCAAAGAGTCAGACATGACTGAGTGACTGAAGTGAACTGAACTGAACTGAATTAAGGTAAACCAGCCACCTGTTGCAAATAACTGCCATGCTCATTGTGTGACTCTGGGCAAGTTTTAACTCTTCTATCTCTTTTTATAAAATTAGGCTACTAATATATTAGTTTCTTGGGGGCTTCCCTGGTGGCTCAAACAATAAAGTATCTGCCTACAATGCAGGAGACCCGGGTTCGATCCCTGTATTGGGAAGATTCCCTGGAGAAAGGAATGGGTACCCACTCCAGTATTTTGTCTGGAAAATTCCATGGACAGAGAAGCCTAGGATGCTATAGTCCATGGAGTTGCAAACAGCTGGACACCACTGAGCAACTAACATACAATAACATATTAGTTTTAGACTTATGGTGATCATGAAATGTGTCCATGCATCTTGGTATATTATGTGGTGTGTTACCTCGTAAGTGTTCAGGAATGCTTATCTGTTACGATGAAAAACACAGTGAGTGTTATTGTTGTTTAGTGTTTTTAAGGGTTCAATTGTGTCTCACATACATTTATATGGGAAGCTCCTTACACTCAGTAACAGGGAATGCGACCTTCTTGAGGGTCTAGTTTTTATCTTTACAGAGGGTAATTAAGTTAAAATGAAATTATTAGATTGGATCTTATTTCAGTATGATTAGTGCCCTTATAAAAGAGGGAAATTTGAAGACATGCATGCATGTAGGTGAAATATTCTGTGACAATAAAAGCAGCTGTTGGGGAAATGCTTCTACAAGCCAAAGAACATCAAAGACTGCCAGAAAACCACCAGAAGTGAGGTGAGAAGAATGAAAAGAATTCACAGCCCTCAAGAAGAAACAAACCTGTGGATATCTTGATTTTGGACTCCTCATCTCCAGAACTTTGTGACAATAAATTACCTTGTATAAGCCACCGAGTTTGTGGTATTTTGTTTATGGCAGCCCCAGCAAATAAATTCTATAGTTTTATTGTTGTTGTTATAACTATTATTTCTCCATTAATCCCCCTATATTCCATAGCACCTGACTCCTGTGCAGATGTTAGTGGGGCATTAGAGGTCCTTTTTGCTTGGTAGTAAAAGATAAGAGAAAAAAAAAAAAAAAAACCTCTTGAATTTCATTATAGTTCTTCAACAGTCATCAGGATTTATTTGGGAAAACATAAAATGCTGCTGGATCCTGATTCAAGTTATAAATGACAAAAAGTTAACATTTTTGTTCTCATTTCCTTAGAGTTACTCAGTTTTACAATATAAAGGGTCACAGAGATTCAAATAGTCACCTTGTAAAATTTTCCACTAGAATATAATTGTAGATCATGGAAAAAGTCTCTAAGGAAATCTACATTATGGGATGTTGGGCAAACTGCATTCTAGTCTGGGTTCTTTTCTTTGCTCAAGGACTTACCACACATCAGTTTATAGAGTTGATATTTCCCAACTATATATATTGCAAGATAGTTGGACAAAATGATCTATAGATACCCTTGCAGTATTGATATTTTATATTTCAATATGAAGACACAGTGAGCAGAAAAGAGACAAAAGCTAACGGTACCATTTTGGTCCTCTCTTCAACATGTACCTCATATAGATTACATATTAATTAATATGTCCTTCATGTATAATACTTGACTCTTTTGATTATATTTCCTGAAATAAGTAAAACACATCTCTCTCATACACACACACAAATACACACACACACTGATTACTGTGTAATCATCCTTACCTATTTATCCTACAGCAAATGAGTAAAGTCTTCTCAGGAGATAAACATTAATGTTGTTCTTTCACAGAAAATGTCTGTGGTCTTTCCAAGAGATCTGGCACAATGAAAGACTATCTTTATCAACTGAGAAGACCACACAATGAGTATCCTAAGGGTTAACTTCATAAATATCTTAAACTCAGGGTAATAAATAAAAATAAATAAACAATCCCCACCCCCTGTTTTTTTGAGCCAAGATTATTTCATTGGTGATATGAAGGAAAGTATGTTGATAAGCCCTTAAAGCAGAAATCACTTAAAAAAATCTCTCCAAAGAGACATATCTGCCAAAACTAATGGAATAAATGTTCTATATGTACACACATACCTTCCAAATAACACTGGTAATACAGGAAATTAAGGTTCAAAGAAAGAATCTTCCTAAATGTCATTGTCTATATTCTGAGTATCAAATATTTTGCTTTTTTTCCTTTAGTATAGTGTATGAAAGGACAGATAGATAATAGTGATGATGATACTAGATGATGTTAGATGAATAGATAGATAAGTAGATGCATGGATGGAAATAGATTGATTTGCAGCTAGACCAACAGATACATACAGCCACCAAATGCTTTACTTACATAAGGCCATTTAGAAATATTTACAGGGGACACCGTTTTTGATTTAACTTTTCTTTTAGGATAAACATGCTTCAGATGAAATTTATGTATCTAACACTGAAATGTTGTATATTTAAGTCCAAATATGATGTCTTTATTTTTTAACTTTTATTGAGGTATAGTTGACTTACAATGTTGTATGAGTTGATGTTTTTCTTTTCTGATTGAAATCTAATTTTTAAATCTTATATGTTGATTATTTCATTTATCTGGTCTGGATTTATTGCTGATCTGGACATACTGTAGTGATCCTGGAGTGGGGAAGGCTGAAAAAAAACCTTAGAAAAAAGAGAAAAAGATATAACTCAGCACTGACTTGAGAAACAGAGTCTCTGAGTCTCTTGCTACCTCTCCTCCACCCCCAAAATATACATACCGACAAAGACACACAGAGGAAGGAAAGCAAGTGGCAAACACACCCATCAAATACATGCAGTCTTAACATAGTTGGTCATTTCTCACTTTGGAGTGCTACTGCCTGCCACATAGTTCTGCCTCACCTGTCCCCTCTGCTTTTAGACATCCCACCCATTTGGGTTTTCTCTTCTTTAAGTGCCTTTCTTTAGATAGAACAGCCGGGTTTCCCAATGATAACTGAACACTCACTCAGTGGACACTTGAAAGCTACATTAATTTTGAGACTGGGAGGGAGAATTAGGAATATATCACTTAAAAGTATTTAAGTCAAAACACATCCTATGTGTTTGTTTCAGCAACTCTTAGGAGAGAAGGATTTTAAATAGGAGAACTTAAATCATAAATTAGAGAAAAAATACTACTTCAGATGTTGCTTATATCTCTAACTTAAATACATTTCAAAGCATCTTCAAATATTGATGACATGAAGCTTTGACATCAGATAACTCTTGTGAAACCTAGAAACCTGGGCTTGTTCATCTATCTTGGGTACATCCTCCCAAGTCCTACTGAAACATCACCACTACGTGGTATCAGAGTAAACCTGGGTAACTGCGGTTGCTGAGGGTACCTGTAGGGCAAAAAAAAAAAAAAATCAACCAGCATCTTTCTCCTCTTTCTTACATTAGACAAGATGTCATTTACCTAAGTAGAGGTTGAAACATTGCTTAAAGGATGAAATTTACACCTTTGTCATAAGAGCAAATGGAAACAGCCCATATCAATCTTTATTTAATATTAACCAAGTTCTGTCTTGTAGGAGTGTGTTATCTAGTTATAGAACAATCAGAGTATTCACTTCAGTGACAGTGAGCATCCAGATACATTATTATTCATTACAGCATTAATTGCCTTCTCTAGTAAAAGTCTAAAGGACAATACAACTGAAGTCATATTCATTTTGTTCCCAATTGATTAGTTTTATCTCTCAAGAGGTGAATTACCTGGCAAGATAAAATAGGTTTTTATTTGAATGTATGAGTTTAACCATGTAACCCTAGCTCTGAGGAATATAATGCAGGCTTCCCTGTGTCTCTCATAGTCTTCATGACATTGCCCTATTTTCTTTTCCTAGTTATTAATTATAATGCTCATTGGTCCACAAGTGACATTCTGTGTAAATAGCATTGCGCTAGAGATTGCAATTTGGGGAAGCCATGTGATAGCACAACGAACAAGGGGAAGACACCAAAAGGCCCAGAAGCAAGTGTACATGGTTCCCTTTCACTACTGCATGCAAATTGTCTTGAATCATAAGAGGTGCTCCCTAAATATTTTTGTAAAATTAAATGATGAATGAACAAGTGAACTGGAGTGTTGGCATTTTGTACTTTGTTTCTATTTTTCAAATATTTTAAATATTAGATTCTTTCTCACAACCTCTCTTTCTCTTCTTCTTGGGTCTCTCTCTCTCAGTCTGTCTGTCTGTCTCTCTTGTGGGGCTCAAAGTTAACCAGTCTTAGGCCTAAAATAGGTCCATCAATAAACACTCAATGACTGGTCTTTCATGATCTCTACACTATATCCCTGACATTCTGTTCTCATCCTGCACATTCTTCCTGGTCAATTTGATTCATGTCAGTGGTTTCAGCTACTATGTCTACGCAGATACCTTTCAAATAAAAATCTTCAAATCATATTCTGTCTGACTTCCAAATCTGTGTATAACTCTGCCAACCTGCTGACACTGGCTCTACAGAATGAATATTTTCAAAATCCACTGGTTTTTTTTATGCTCTCTATCCCTAATACGTTGTTGTATTTCAGATTGCTGTCATTTGGCATCTTGATTCTAGTCATTGTCTCTTGCTTCTAGTCTTTGCTTTATTCAATCCAGTTGCTTTGAACCATTGGTTATAATGCAATTTATTAATTCCTTGTTTTGTTAGAATTCTTCTGTAGCTCATAATGATATGTATTACAATTTGAACCTCTTCTTAAGCCTTTACATATCTCATAATGTTATAACCATGCCTCCCAAACCATTCCATCTTTGATCTGATAATTTGGCAATTTCCAATGGTTTTATGGGGCTTCCCTGGTGGGTCAGCTGTGAAGAATCTGCCTGCTGGTGCAGGAGATACAGGTTCTATCCCTGAGATAGGAAGATCCCCTGGAGAAGGAAATGGCAAGCCACTCTAGTATTTTCGCCTGGAGAATCCCATGCACAGAAGAGTTTGGTGGGCTGCAGTCCATGGGATCACAAAGAGTGGGCATGACTCAGTGACTAAACAACAAGAGTGACAATGATTTTATGGTTATTTGAAGCATATTTGTACTTTTCTGAACAACTGAACATGAAAATCTATGCATCTGGCATGCTCTTTTAAGCTTATCTACATAACAAACTTTTTCATCTACTGTCTCATCTCAAATATTGCCTCCTCTGGGAAGACTTGACTGAGTCTCCAGGGAAGTATCTGAGATGCTGTCCTCTTCATATCATGGGCACTGTGCACAGCCCTCTAACATTCTGGTAGGTTTGAGTGGAGGTGGATGAATTTAGAGAGTTCCCAGAATGAATGCACTGGGGAAGAAGCATGGAGGTTCTGCATTTTCCCCAGATAATTTGTCATTAAGGCCACATATTCATATTTTTAAATTTGATGAAACAGTGACAAGGTTAAAATAAGAAAACATTAGTTCAAACTCAAATTCCATACAATGGAGTTGAAAGGATCACAGTTGAGTTATGGTGCTGAAAGAACTGGCCAGGAGAAAATCCAGGAGAGTCAAGTGAATACATTAGAACAAGTAGGCAATCAGCAGGTGGCAAAGTTCTTAACTTTCATTATCAAACTCTATTGTAATAAATACTGCCACCTTCCTTATCTGTGTCTATTTTTTTTTGAGAAATAGCCACAGAGAGAGTGAGGTACACAGTAAGAAATACTTCCAATACATAACCACTTCATGGTGTATTTTATAATCTTTAATTCATGTATTTCTTCTGACTAGCATATAAGTTAATTGCAAATAGAGATGGTATTTTATTTACCACATTAATTCTAGTACTTAGACCAAGATCTGAGTTAGAATAAGTGGCAGTAATTGCTATTTAAATTAGTGGATGAAAAATTATTAGGCAGCAACAACAAAAACATCACCTAAGTAAAAGAAAACTTCCCAGAAGTTTCCACTGAGATATTTTACTGACCTAGATAAATTAAGATGGTACCACCTCCTCCCTTCCTCCCATCCGCGTCTCTGCATCTCTATGCCACATCTCACATAAGCGACATCCTAAGAGGCACTTGAGTAAACCTTTAATGACTTTGGAGATGCATTCCCAGAGAAGCAATGGTGTGAGATGGCTGATTGCATGCTGCATTTCACTCAATTCTGACAGAGGGATTCCCCCATTCCTTGAAACAGTGGGCACTCCGAAACAGCAGCCAAGAAAGACAGCAGCTGCGGGGAGAGGCTCCCTGCTGACGATGGGAGAGTTTTTAGAATAAAGCTTATTGATCCTTGGTGAATGAATGTTGCAATTGTGAATTCTCACTCCATGATACAGAAGTTTAAAGCTCATTCTAAAAGAAGCTGTGCTTAACCCACTAAACTATTGAAAAATTGATGAGGTTTCCCCATCCTCTAGTGATACATTCCTGGAAAGGCTTTCTTCCAAGATGTGAGTTCATTTCGAGTGACTCACAAAGTTACCTACCTCTTAGGAAAGCACATCCATCAGTAATAATCTTTTAGGAGGGGAGATGACATACTCTTACTTGCCAAAATGAACTGCATACTAAGATTTCTGCTTTGAAATACCTTATGATAATTTTACTTCACCAACTCGGCTATTATTAAGTTGGAAATTTAGTATTGTTAATTGCATTTTCTAAAAGCAACCAGTGATATGTCTCAGGATCATAGAATTTCCGGTTTCAGAGAAGACTCAGAAGTGACCTAGTGGCATCTGGGTACTTGAATTCCTGCCCAGTCATTTCTCTGAGAGGCTTCTGTTCTGGTTCTACCACAGACAGGAGGCACTGTTGCCGATTCTCAAACAGTTGATTTTAGGCAAAATGTTCACACAGATTGAGTGAGCACTGCAAGTGGCTTCAGTGACTGGAATGACCACACCTCCTGGGCAAGCTATCTGGTTGAGATTTAACTGGTTATTTACTGAATACCTATTATACGCCAAGGTTGCATTTAACTTTCACAATTTGAAAGTTCTAATACTAGTCCCATTTTAAAATGATGAAATTTAATCACAGATGATTTAAGTATTTTTGCCAAAAATCACTAAGATGAAGTAACAGAGAAAAGATTAAAGACTAAGTTTCCTGCTTTCAGTCCTCATGTTATTTCCTATGCTCTCTGCATGTGATCTCTCATCTCATTCTGTGTTTATTTGACAGGATTTAGCACTCCATGATCAGACAGAGCCTAGTAATTTCTGTTTACCAGCTCTATTTTCTAAGCTTCTTATTATCTAATTTTATAAATACCTCAAATATATATACATTTTTTCTAATCTCACATTACAAAAATTACTTTCCCATAATTAAAACAATGAGTCAGCGAGTTACTTCCTGCTTTTTTTTTTTAAATAAAACTTGATTGGAACACAGCCACACCCCTCTGTTTGTTTGTTTGTTTTAATTTGCCATGGCTGTTTTTGTCCTGCAATGGCCGAGTAGTTGCAACAGAGTCTTCATAGCCTGCAAAGCCTAAAATATTTACAATTCACCCTCTTCCAGTGTTCTGCCATGGAACTGAGAATTCTAACCCTAAACACAACCCTTCAGTTGGTGTTCTTCTCCCTGTGTAGCTTCTTTACTTGATTGTACTAAGACGGCCTTGGATCGTGCTGATGTGCCCTGAACATTTAAAATAAATGCATTGTCTAAAAGGTTTACTCACCCCGGCTTAAATCATGGGAAATCATTCACAGAAATTATTTGCACTTTTGTGCATGCACATGACGGGATGAACACACATTTAAAACGTTGATGGATTCTTTTGGAGAAAGACAGGGTGGAAAATAAATGTTTGCATATGAAAGTTTTGTCTCTTGTCTATCTATCTATCTACCTAACCTACCTACTATCTATCAATGTATATGTTTCAACTATCTCATGCCCCACTTTTCATTCCAGTCATTGCTGTAAAAAAAAGCTTCTGAAAATATATGTTTAAAGGGATTGGTCAGCTAGCCTACATTCCTTTCTCTTGCTGTCCAATGATCTCTCTGATGTTATAGTATGGGATGTCTGAAGGAACTTAATCCCATAAATGCACAAATCTGGAAAAGCAATGGCAAGAGAAACCAGAGTCAATCCTTGATAAATGTGGTAGAAGAACTAGGTGGACAAATGTTCCCTTTCCTGTCCCCTGGATGGACGACTCTGAGGCATTCTACATGGCTCCTTATTTTTATTTATTTGGCTGCATCAGGTCTTGGTTGCGGCACTCACAATGGTCTCTCTAGGTGTGGCTCACGGGCTCAGTAGTTGCAGGGTGTGGGTTCTAGAGCATGTGGGCTCAGTAGTTGTGATACATGGGCTTAGTTGACTGTGGCATGTGGGATCTTAGCTCCCCAACAAGGGATCAAACCCTCTTCCTCTTCACTGCAAGCTGGATTCTTAACTGCTAGACCAGCACAGAGGTCCAGATGGCTCCTCACATGTTTGCAGAAATGGAGAGGCCCAGGTGCCTATCATGATGACCACTTTGATTATGTACTCCTAGATTGGGTTTTTCTTCTTCCTCATTTTCTGCTCCTAATTCCTCACTCCTAGTCTGTAGGATGACTTCCTGAAATAAACTAACTGCATTTACACACCCACTCAGACACACAGGAAATAGTGTATGAATATATGTTGCATATGGAGTTGGTGATGGACAGGGAGGCCTGGCGTGCTGCAATTCATGGGGTCGCAAAGAGTTGGACACGACTGAGCGACTGAACTGAACTAAACTGAACTGAATACTTAGTTTAGAGTTGGCAAAGGAGAATTAAACATGCAGCAATGTCCCCTTACTGTGACTATGGTAACTTTCATTATGCTTGTACTTCCCATGGCTGTCAGATGAGCCATCTGAAGCCTTTCCAAAAAAGCATTTTAGAAAATGACTACTCAATACCCAGAGTTGCCATTAGAAATAAAAACTGTGTTTAACACTCAGTATACACCATATTACATAGACTAAGAGTAATGCGTGTGATGATGGAAGTGAGTGAAGGTAAGTACTCAAAATTGTGCACATATACTAGAGCAGCCCACAATATATATTTTAAATAATATATGTATTCTTACATACATTAAAGCACTAATATTGCATTACACAATAATATAATATATGGAATAAATTTATTTGAAACCTTGCTATTTAAAAAAATGGTGATGTGGCAGACAATATGTATAAAACACTAAACAGGGAAATTTAATATAGAAAACATACTAATACAAAAAAGTGATATACTTTTTTGATATATACTTTTCCAAGCATATATGATTAGATTTACTTATCAGAATTTGTTTAACCTTTGTTGCTAAACTCTCCTGTTTCAGAAATTGTGAATGCTATTCTTTATTTTTTGGATACAAAAACATACTGCAATTTAAAGTTACTGTTGTGTAGTAACATTAAAATTCATTCCACTAGCACAATATCTCCTATTAGTAGACAGCATGATTGTGTTTATCAGTCTTTTTGAATTTAACTGGCTTCACTAAACATAACAAATTCTACTGTTTAGAGAAGTTTAGAGAAGACACAGACATGCTCTTTAAAATGATGTTTCTTATACTCACCTTCCATAAAATCTGTTGTCATAATATTAAATCTTTACTCTGTGAAAATATTTTCATGTCAGCCCCAGAAATTATGTCTCCTCCTGCTATAAAATCTGTCCTTGGTCCACAAGAGAGAGGCTTCTAGAGAAAATATATTCCTCCAACACAGGTTAGTGTGATAGAGAGATTATGGGACCTCAAGTCAAACTGTAAGACTGGGGTGTATGAATGTGTTGTGTGTCCTTCTCTGACCCTCTTCTCACTCACAGCTTCTATTGCTGTGCAACAAATTACTAAAAACTTAGTAGTTCAAAACAACACATTTTTTTTTTTTTTAATCTCAGAGGTCTTTAGGTCAACAGTCAGATGTGGGGCTCAGTCAGCTAACACGGGTTGCATTCCTTTCTGGAGGTTCTGGAAGTGAATCAGTTCCCTTGCCTATTTCATTTTCTAGGCTTCCTGGATGGCTCAGCGGGTAAAGAATCTGCCTCCAATGCATGAGATATGGGTTTGATCCCTGGGTTGGGAAAATAACCTGGATAGGGAAATGGCAACCCACTCCAATATTCTTGCTTAGGAAATCCCATGGACAGAGGAGCTTGTTGGCTATAGTCTATGGCATTGCCAAAGAATCAGACATGGCTTAGTGACTAAACAACAACTGACTCATGAGTTAGACTGACTGTACCCAAATTCTGTTTCTGTTATCTAGTGACTGGTGACACGGACACTATTGTGTCTCTTGACCTCTATTTTTTAAATCTTACTGTGCCAAATTTTTCATTGATCATTTAGCATATATCATTATTATAAGGAATTAAACTTTGATGCACATAAAGCAGTTAGAATAGTACCAGGCAGGTAGTAGACTAGTAACAAACATATTCAGTATTTTCAGACTCAAAATTAATGCTTCTTTGAGAACTCAGAATCCTCAAGTTAGCTTCATTTTTCCATATCTTTACAATATCTTTACATTTTTAAATACATGTCATAGTAAATATTACTGCTATAAAATTATTTTCTCTCAAGTCTGTTTCTCGACTAGAGAATGCATCCTTGGAGTGGAAACTAAGTTACTGCCACATTCTTAGTGGTTTTCAAAATGTGGGACACAGATTAGGTAATCACAGAACAGAATCCAAATAAATAAATGAATTAATCAATGCATCTGTCAAAATATTTGAGGCTGTTTAAGGTTAAGCAGAGATATATACTATATCTTATATATTATATATATATGTTATATGATTTGTTGTTGTTCAGTTGCTCAGTTGTGTCTCACTCCTTGTGACCTAATGGACTGCAGCATTCCAGGCTTCCCTGTCCTTCACCATCTCTCGGAGCTTACTCAACTCATGTCCATTGAGTTGGTGATGTCATCCAACTATCTCATCTTCTGTTGGACCCTTCTCCTCCTGCCCTCAATCTTTACCAGCATCAGGGTCTTTTATAATGAGTCAGCTCTTCACATCAGGTGGCCAAATTATTGGAGCTTCAGCTTCAGCATCAGTCCTTCCAATGAATATTCAGGACTGATTTCCTTTAAGGCATCTGGTCCCATCACTTCATGGCAAATAGATGGGGAAATAGTGGAACAGTGTCAGAATTTATTATGGGGGGCTCCAAAATCACTGCAGATGGTGATTGCAGTCATGAAATTAAAAGACGCTTGCTCTTTGGAAGGAAAGTTATGACCAAACTAGACAGCATATTCAAAACCAGAGGCATTACTTTGCTAACAAAGGTCCATCTGGTCAAGGCTACGGTTTTTCCAGTGGTCATGTATGGATGTAAGAGTTGGACTATGAAGAAAGCTGAGCGCCAAAGAATTGATACTTTTGAACTGTGGTGTTGGAGAAGACTCTTGAGAGTCCCTTGGACTGCAAGGAGATCCAACCAGTCCATCCTAAAGGAGATCAGTCCTGGGTGTTCATTGGAAGGACTGATGCTCAAGCTGAAACTCCAATACTTTGGCCACCTCATGCGAAGAGTTGACTCATTGGAAAAGACCCTGATTCTGGGAAGGATTGGGGGCAGGAAGAGAAGGGGATGACAGAGGATGAGATGGCTGGATGGCATCACTGACTCGATGGACATGAGTTTGGGTAAACTTGGGAGTTGGTGATGGACAGGGAGGCCTGGTGTGCTGTGATTCATGGGGTCGCAAAGAGTCAGACATGACTGAGCGACTGAACTGAACTGAACTGACTGGTTTTATCTCCTTGCAGTCCAAGGGACTCTCAAAAGTCTTCTCCAACACCACAGTTCAAAAGCATCAATTCTTCAGTGCTCAGCTTTCTTCACAGTCCAACTCTCACATCCATACATGACTACTGGAAAAACCATAGCCTTGACTATTTGGACCTTTGTCAGCAAAGTAATGCCTCTGTTTTTTAATATGCTTTCTAGGTTTGTCATAACTTTCCTTCCAGGGACCAAGCACCACAGGTGTATAAATTTTTCCAACAAAATATATATTTATGCACATATGAAGGTTAATATAAAGCAATAAAATATTATTTGGAAAAAATATAGAAGCTGAAATCATACTAAGCAGGATTTAAACAAACTCTGGCATCAAGCACTTGCTTTGACCTTCAAAGGTAACTTAACCAACTGGAGTCTCTTTCTACCTACATTACATCACTGTAAAAATTCATAAAAAAATCTATAAATGATCTGACTCTTTGAAGAAACCTAATAGCTCATGGCTATTGCATTGGCATTGCCAAAGTTTAGACGGCTTGACTATTTATAGAAGCACATTATGGATTGTTAGGAATAAACAATCTTCCCTGAAATGAACCACATTATTATTCTGGGTTTTTTTTTTTTTCCTAACAAAATAAGTGAAGTAATTTAGTACTTTCCAAATGATAAGCTCAACTTTCATATATTGTTACCTGGGGCCAGGGAGAATATCGGTAATAAAGCAACTGGTAGAAAGAGATATGGCTCTTTGCTCTCTAAGTGTCTTTGGGCCTGTAAAATGATGGTTCTACAGGCAGATTTCCCAAAGCCTGTGAGAGGATTACTGCTGTGCTAGAACTTTTACCTGTGCATTAAAATAGCCAGTGTAGCTTCTTTCATATAAGGAATCTTAAGTTTGTCCATTTAATCCAAGAGATAAAAAAATCCCAGTTCCTGATTTTATTCCAAGTATTAATCTGCTGCTGATATGAAGTCAAATGAAAAAGTTTTATTCTCAAGGAAGAAATCACCATCATATCAGAAAGTGCCAGATATATGCAGGGTCAACAAAGCTATTTTAAGTGGTTTATGTATTCTTTTATTTAGTCCATACAAAGACCCTATGACTTAGATTCCATTATGCATACATCATTTTATAGAAGAGGCTCCTGAAACTTACAATAGTGCATTAATATTCACACACATAGGAGGTAGAAAAGAGATTTGAAAACAAGCCTTTCTTATTCCAAAGAACTTCCCTTTCCATTAAGCTAGACTGTCTTTCAAAAATTATTATTTAACATGTTAGTGAGAAATAACTCACTGAAACTCAAGAGATATAGGGTAAATTCCTTATTTTAATTGTGAAGAGCCATTTGTTAACAGGATGGCTTAAGAGGAATATTCATAGGAAGACCTTTATCTCAGTGCAATTTTTGAGGTTAAAAGTTACAGTGTATTTGGGTTTGGGATATATGTAGCCTTGTATTACCTCTTGAGCTTCCCAGGTGTCTCAGTGGTAAAGACTCTGCCTGCCAATGCAGGAGCCACGGGAAACGTAGATTCGATCCCTGAGTCAGGAAGATCCCCTGAAGAAGGGAATGGCAACTCACTCCAGTATTCTTGCCTGGAGAATTCCATGGACAGGGGAACCTTGTGGGCTATAATCCATGGGGTCACAAAGAATCAGATGTGACCAAGGGGCTAACACTTTTATTACCTTTATCACCTTTATCAGTTTTTAGCTGTATGAATTTAAAAGTCAGTGATCTTCATAAAGTTGTTTGCCCAGAAGCTGACCTTCTGACAATGATCTGTGTGCAAGTATTTAACATAAGAAGCCACCCTAGAAGGCATAGTAGGGAAGATATGTATATGGGACACAGAAAGAAGTCAAGATAAAGAACGTTAATGAACTCTGGGGGTTCTTTGTGTAGAAAGGTTCAGTCCCACTTGAAATCTCTGAGACAGTGCAAAGAATATGTACCAGAGTGTCAAGTGTCTCTGAATAAGAGTGAGGACGTTGGCACATTTATCCACCAACTCCTGTCATCACTGAGCAAAGACTGCACCAGGGACATTAATCTCTATCATTTCTGGTCCACCCTGAGGAGGCAAGCTCCAATTGCCAGAGAACAACACCAGTCAAAGTATCACAAGTTCTGGAAGTAGAAAAGCAGCAATGCATAGAGAGGGCAAGAGTGCTGAGGACATAAGGGTGGGGCACTGACAGTACCCACTTTACTCACAGAGGCTCAGCTTCCTTATGCAGAAAATAGGACAGTAATCCCTACTGTGTCCAACTAGATATCAGTAAAGTATAAATAACACAGGTTCAATAGTTATGGCACATGAGCTTAGTCCCTCCACGGCAGGTGGGATCTTGCTGGATCAGGGATCAAACCCATGTCTCCTGCACTGACAGGCAAATTCTTTACCACTGAGCCATCAGGGAAGTTTTAAAGAAAATTTAAAAGAAATAATCTCTTTTCATACCTGATTTATTGCTTCAAAAGAATAGTAATGCTCCTCCTTTTCAACAAAGGGGACCTCGGCATCGCTTATCTGACAGATACTTCTGACATTTGGTCATTTAGGACTGAAAAAATTTGAAAGATTATTTTATCCCCTTTGAAGGGATTCACAGAACTCCTGTTTACTTAGTTGAATATATCCCCAGTAGCCTATTGTCAATATATGGGGTAAATACATCTAAATGGCAGTTTAAGCATTTGAGGGACCCCAGCTCTTTTCACATATGTAAGTTTGGTATCAAACAACAAAGCATGTATGGAGACATGTGTAGGGGTTAACAGCAGCATGGTGTTTGTAAGAAATCTAGAATTTCAGAAATGAGAAGATTAGGAGAGACTAAAGAGCAAACTCAAGTAGCCAGGCAGGAAGGACCTTGAAAAACATGCTGATCTGATTGTGATATATTCATTTAAAAGGATTTTCAGCAAGTGTAAAGGTAGCTAAAATTATATTGGAAAATATATGTTCCAGGTAGTACCAGATCTCAGGCTAGCACTCCCACCAATAACTATGTGGACAAGATATACAAGGTAAGACTTTTCAGACTCAGAGAATAGGCAGTAATAACTGTGACACTTCTGATGGGAGAAGGGTTCTGATGGGATAAGGTGAATCCCATTGCCCAGATATCTGTCTAGGAAAAATGTCTTACCCCATAAGGTTAAACCCCGGGCAGAGTTCGGCTATCCACTGAGCTAAGGAAGTGGAAACCAGAGATAAAGGCAGCTGAGTCTGAAAGGTGGAACTTAATAGAAGGGTTCCAGAATTTATGTGGGATCTCTCTTAAATTTGTGGCTGAAGGTTGGGTTGTACTATGCATGTTGGGGCCACCTGAGCTTATCAGAGAGTATCTGCTATGTCGTTGAGAACAGAAAAAGATGGTAGAGATCAGACTGTGAAAGGAGAGGGTACTGTCTGAGGACTTAAGAGTTCCAGGCCCACCAGAGTGAAAAAATTTCCTTATGACCTTATTCTCAACCCTACACCACTTAGGATCTAACAAGGTAGCAAAGACGACACACGAAAGTAAGATGTATTCTCCCCATGAAGAAAGACTAAAATGAAGGATAAAATTTATAAGGGGAAAAGAGTGGAGTTCACTCCTTCATAAGTTAGCCACACATACAAAATACCTTGAATTGTTTTCTAGCAAAGTATAAAGAGAAACCTACACAAGTTCAATATGATTAGATCATAATTGAACATATAATTCTACACATAGGTATTTCCCTCAAAGAAATGAGAACATGCATTCACTCAAATATTTGTACATAAAAGTTCATAGCAACTGTACTTAAACAATTGTTCCAAACTGGAAACAACCCATTGATCAACAGGTGAATGGATAAACAAGTTGTGGTATATTTATACAATGAAATATTACTTATTTATCAATAAAACAGAACACAACTAGGAAATGCAGACAAAATGGACACATCTTATAAACAATATACAGAGTAAAAGAAGCAAAATACTATAAGATCCACTTAAAAGGAACTCTAGAGAAGACAGTAATTTACAGGGACAGAAAGATGATCAGTGGCTTACTAGGTTTATGTTTTTTTGTTGTTGTTGTTGTTTTTCATGTGTTTTTGAGTGTATAGGTGTGTTGGATATAATGAGTCATAAAATTATTTTCTTCTTGGTTAAGGAAATGTTTTATATCTGGATGGAAATGGTGAAAACACAGGTGCTGTAGAATGAATTAAGTCTACCCCAAATTCATGTGTTGAAACTCTAACCTCCAATGTGACTGTATTTGGAGATAGGACCTTGAAGAAGTAAGGTTACATAAGGTCATAAGGGTGGTACCTTGATTCAGTAGGAGTAGTATCCTCATAAGAAGACATATCAGAGGTCACTTTCTATTTTTCTTTTGGATCCATTTGCAAGCCAGGAAGAAAGCTCCTACCAGAAACCAAATAGACTAGAATTTCAACCTTCAACGTCTAGCTCTGGAAGTGTTAGAAAATAAATTTCTATTTTTTAAGCTACCCAATATCTTACAGGAGTTCAAACTCACTAGTAAAATGGGTATTTATACACCCATTATATTTAGCAAACTCTGTATTTAAACATGGCAACCCACTCCAGTACTCTTCCCTGGAAAGTCCCATGGATGGAGGAGCCTGGTGGGCTGCAGTCCATGGGGTCAAGAAGAGTTGAACATGACTGAGCGACTTCACTTTCACTTTTCTCTTTCATGCATTGGAGAAGGAAATGACAACCCACTCCAGTGTTCTTGCCTGGATAATCCCAGGGACGAGGGAGCCTGGTGGGGTGCTGTCTATGGGGTCGCACAGAGTCGGACACGACTGAAGTGACTTAGCAGCAGTAACAGCAAAGTTTATCATATGTAACATATTTTAGCAGACTAAATTAGAAATATGTTATTGAGACAGTATACTGAGAAAAATGTGGTTTATTGGGGAAGAAGGATGAAGATAGAAAGGAGAATGCCCACTTATTGTTTATACACAGGTTTAAAGGAGGACCAAACAAAAAAATTAAAAGGAAAAAAAGAAAATAAAACAACTAATCTAGGATTTGGGCAGAAGGTGGAAAATGTGCTCAAAAATAACCATATTATCTAGAAATTATAATGAACATAGTTTAGAGTTTGACAGGTGGCGTTGTGGTGACAAAGATGGAAGAGTTTGGGGTGATGTCGAAGTTTCTGAATTTAGAGACTAGGTGAATGATGACAGTTATTTGGAATACAGGGAACCATGTAATAGGCACATTAGGAAGAAAGATTCATTTATTTTGGATGTGATAGGTTGAGTTGTCTTGGGAATACTCAAAAGGAGATACATCTAGGGCACTAGCCACAGAGCTCTGAATTTCAGAATGAGTTCATACTTGCCTATAAATGGAGTCATTAATATGAAAATGAGAATTACAACCATGAGAGTGGATGAGATCACCCAGTTGGAGATATTAAAGAAAGGAATGAAATTAGCAGAGAACACATAAAAATATGAATATTTAAGAAACACACAGAGGAAGTGAAGTCCATGAAGGAAGCAAAGACAGATAAAAGAGTGAATAAAGAAAAGTGGTGTCACAGGAGTCAAGGGAAGAGAGAGTTTTTAGGAGGCTAATATCAGTAACATCAAATGCAGTGGGAAAAGTATACTAAAAGAGTCCATTTAGGGCTGAAGCACATTAATCGGATTTGGCACAAAGAACTAGGACTGGCCACAGATAAGAGAAAGAAATCTTGTTCTAAAAGCTAGAGTATCTGCATTCACACCCAGATTCCACATAATTTCTGTATGACACAGAACAAATATCTTTACCTCCATGAACCTGAATGCCTTCTTTTTCAAAATAGGATGATTAAAAAAATATAGGTTGAAGGAGGATGAAATGCAATAATGAGTGTGGAAGCAACTTTTTACTCCTGATGTTATATTCCTATATAAGCTATTTTACATGTTACTCTGCTTTGCAAGGATAGAATAATACATCAGAAATATTATTCTACTACATCTCCCTCAGTCAGCAGAGGCTAAACTATGTTGCAGTAACAACATATCAAAAATCTTCATAGTTTAGCACAACTAATTGTATTTTTCATATTTATGTTACATGCCCAACACATGTTAATGGTGAGTTTGGGTCTACACAATCACTGTATGCAGTTTTATAATATTATGCCATCTTTTCATATGCTATTGCACATAAATGGCTTCAGATTCTTTGTAGCATGGAAGGAGACGGCTGAACAATCAAGTACTGACAAATGTCTTGTCCTGGAAGCAGCAGGCCTCTTCTTTTCATATATTCTATTGGCATAATTAGATACTTAACTATTCATAGCTTCAAAGCGTCAGGCAAGTTCAATTTTCTGATGTGCTCTTAAGGGAAGAAGAATTAGAAATATTAGGAATATGCAGATTTCAATTATGACACATTAAAATGATATTAGTACACAAGTCCTACAGAGTGACACTAAACGAGACATCCACACTTCTGTTCTCATTCAAAGCAGGGCCTTGGGGTCCCACAACTCCATCACTGATAGCATCTAACAGTGTTCATAGACTTGTTAGAAAAACATAATTCTTCCAGCTATATAATCATTTAAGTTATCATATACAGTATAAAGACAAAATTTTCCAGTGGAAACGGCATGGGTATTGCGTAAAGTGACATGGATTTGAAATCTGGATATGCATTGTTTTTTGTTTGTTTAGTTGCTAAGTTATGTCTGATTCTTTGCAACCCTATAGACTTTAGCCTGCCAGGCTCATCTGTCCATGGGATTTCCCAGACAAGAATACTGGAGTAGGCCATTTCCATATCCAGGAAATCTTACTAACCCAGTGATCAAACTTGAGTCTCCTGCATTGCAAGTGGATTCCTTATCACCGGTCCACCTGGGAAGTCTGGATATGCATTATAACTACAGGCAAAATACCTCAGCTCTCCAAGATCTACCATTTTCATATTTATAATAAAGACAATATATAACATCCGTATTTTTTTTCTGAAAATAAAATGAGATAAATAAAATCACCAAGCACAATATCTTGGAACTGGTAAAGCATTTTCTTCATTGTTTTTTTTTTTTTTTAGTATATCTAATCTAGTCAGATACATTGGGTTTAGAGATAATTTTGTATCCTTCACCTTCACTTATATAATAGGTTCATTACAGCTTCTTTGAACAGTTGATTGAAAACATCATTAAATGAGACTTCCCTGGTAGTCTAGTAAATAAGACTCTGTGCTCCCAATGCAGGGGGCCCAGGTTTGATCCCTGGTCAGGGAACTAGATCCTGTATGCTGCAACTAAGACCTGAACAAGCCAAATAAATAAATTAATATTTAAAAAAGAAAATACAATTAAATAAGTATAATTAGGCCCTCTGGAGAAACAATCCTACTATTTATCCACATTCCACCTTGCTCTAGCTCCCATGAATATAGTTCATAGGAAAGGAGGACAGATTTTGTCTCTGTGATATCAAGTTTCTGATTCAAAAGTACTTACACATGCTTTACCTGACTTATTGTTCTGTGTCTTCTATGAACTGGGGAGACTCAGACTGTGAAGATCCACAGCACTGCCTTCCCAGCTCTAAAGAGTCCCTAATCTCAACCACCATGCACACTTTGCCCATACTCTTCCACATGTAAGAGAGAATACAATATATATATTTTTTCATTATGCCTTATGTGTCGTTTTCATTTAATTGCAGTTTTCCCAGAACCCATAAATTAGAGTCAATACTTTACTAACTTTAAATATTTTAATTAATGCCGGGCTGGATGAAGCACGAGCTGGAATCAAGATTGCCAGGAGAAATATCAATAACCTCAGATATGCAGATGACACCATCCTTATGGCAGAAAGTGAAGAAGAACTAAAAAGCCTCTTGATGAAAGTGAAAGAGAACAGTGAAAAAGTTGGCTTAAAGCTCAACATTCAGAAAACGAAGATCATGGGATCCAGTCCCATCACTTCATGGCAAATAGATGGGGAAACAAGGCAAACAGTGACAGACTTTATTTTGGGGGGCTCCAAAATCACTGCAGATGCTTACTGCAGCCATGAAAGTAAAAGACGCTTGCTCCTTGGAAGAAAAGCTATGACCAACCTAGACAACATATTAAAAAGCAGAGACATTACTTTACCAACAAAGGTCCATCTAGTCAAAGCTATGGTTTTTCCAGTAGTCATGTATGGATGTGAGAGTTGGACTGTGAAGAAAGCTGAGCACCAAAGAATTGGTGCTTTTGAACTTGTTGATGCTTGTTGGAGAAGACTCTTGAGAGTCCCTTGGACTGCAAGGAGTTCCAACCTGTCAATCGTAAAGGAAGTCAGTCCTGAATGTTCATTGGAAAGACTGATGCTAAAGTTGAAATTCCAATCCATTGGCCATCTGGTGTGAAGAACCAACTTATTTGAAAAGACCCTGATGATGGGAAAGATTGAAGGTGGGAGGAGAAGGGGATGACAGAGGATGAGATGGTTGGATGGCATCACTGACACAATGGACATGAGTTTGAGTAGGCTCCAGGAGTTGGTGATGGGCAGGGAAGCCTGGCATGCTGCAGTTCATGGGGTTGCAAAGAGTTGGACATGACTGAGCAACTGAACTAAACTGAACTGAACTTTACTAATTACAGTGCTAGGTCAGCCACCCAAATTCTGAATAATCAGGCTATTACCCAATCAGTTATATTTTGTCTTATTGAATGAAATCATCAGAGACAACATCTATATTTCTGTTGTGAAAGAATATCTGCTTTGAGGGAAATTAATTATATGCTTCCTATAGCTCTTTCAAAGTTTTGTTCCACTGCAGCAACCCATGAGTGACTATGAATAAAGTGACAAGCATCTTCTCAAGACCAAAGAATGATGCTGGCAAATGATGCAGCTTGACTCTGATACAGATGTTCTTGCTTACCATTCGATTAGTGTGCTGAAAATAAGTTAGACATCTGTGTTATGGTTTGATTTAGTTAAAAGTGAAAGTGAAGTCGCTCAGTCATGTCCGACTCTTTGTGACCCCATGGACTGTAGCCACTAGGCTCCTCCATCCATGACATTTTCCAGGCAAGAGTACCGGAGTGGGTTGTCATTTCCTTCTCCAGGGGATCTTCCTGATCCAGGGATGGAACCTGGGTCTCCTGCATTGCAAGCAGACAGTTTACCATCTGAGCCACCTGGAAAGCCCTGATTTAGTTACCGTGTAGTTATATATCTCAACTTATCAGAGAAGTACTCAAAATAAGTCTTGCTCCTATTTCCAAACACTGAATTAGAATCAAGGACCAAGTCATTTACCACTGACTGTCAATTATATACATTAATTGATGAGTCAATGATAGTGATTCACTATCCCTGAAAGGAAAATCGCTTCTATGTTCTTTGGAAAAGAAATAATAAACTTAAATTATTATAGTATGAAAGTACCAAAACTGTAAAAATGCTGTTATCTTCCTTCCTTTAGAAATAATTTATTCAAGTAATATGTCACAAACTGAAAGAGATATAGAGCATTAAAATATGATCAACCCTTAAAAACCAAATCAAATTTGTATTAATATTGTGTGCCAAATAGCAATTTCAATTTTATAAGTGCAATCATAAGTACTAACAACTGTGAAGACAGATCAAAATCCAGCTTCATTTTCACAAATGCTTTTCCTGCTTATTTTTTTAAAGAGATAAAAAAATAACCCATCTTTATTCCAATGAAGCTGGTTTTAAATGAAATTAAAGCTGAAGAGTTGATTAATAAGAAGCATTGACTAATCCCTCTAATGCTTAAGCAGATTATCTGAAAAATAGATTGATTTCTGATGGCCACAGACAGTGCACCATGAATATATTGGAGTTTTAATATTTTAAAGAAATGTTACTCTGCTTTTAAAAATAATATTATAAAACCATAACAACTCCCATTGATATTTGCTTAAACTACAGTAATCTAAATTTAATTTGGATAAATTACATGTTTTATTAAAGTATAGAGTCATATGTTACAAATATAGAAGTTTGAATTTGGTTTCTCCAGAGTACTTTCTAGAGTTCATCTCTTTTATGGAGTTGTATTAGGCAGGTTTATCTAGTGAAACAGAATCTATCTATCTATGTATATCTATATCTATATCGAGAGATTTTAAGAAACTGGTTCACACAATTAAGAAAGCTGAAAAGCCTGACATAATTACCTTCAGGCTGGGGACCTAGAGAAGAGCTGATGTTGCAATTCAAGGCCAAAGGCAGTCTGTAGACAGAATACCCTCTTTCTCTGAGGATGTCATCAACACTGATTTCTGTTCCCATCATGTTGGTCACTCAACAGTTCCATACCTAATCAGTTCTAGTGAATAGGAGTCCAGGCCCACAAAGCCTCTATCCCAGCTTGTCAGCTAGCATGTTTGTGCACAAAGATGCATCTCTCTTTGGAAGAGAGATAGAAGAGGCTAACTGAGGTCAGTTGGCTGATAATGTTGTGACCTTGGTTTTTACTGTCTTTCTGGTGGTTGATGTTCTCTGGTGGGTGTTAACCTACATGATAAAAATAATATACTCTGTGTTCAATCTTATATGTCCATCTGCATGCTTGCTTTCTGAAAAGTGAAAATTGCTCAGTCATGTCTGACTCTTTGCAACCCTATGGACTATACAATCCATGGAATTCTTCCAGCCGTGATACTGGAGTGGGTAGCTGCTCCCTTCTCCAGGTAATCTTCCCATCAGAGCGATCGAACCCAGGTCAGGTCTCCTGCATTGCAGGCAGATTCTTTACCAGCTGAGCCACGAGGGAAGGCCAATAATACTGGTGTGGGTAGCCTATTCCTTCTCTGTGGTATCTTCCCTACCAGGAATTGAACTGGAGCCTCCCGCATTGCAGGCAGATTCCTTACCAGCTGAGCTACCAGGGAAGCCCTGAGGTAAGATCTCCTCATTCATGATCTTCCAAACATTTTCTTTCTAGGACCATGACCAAAGAGGTTATCCATTCGCTACTACCTATAACTGACTCTATGGGCGTGGGTCTGAGTGAACTCCGGGAGTTGGTGATGGACAGGGAGGCCTGGCGTGCCGCGATTCATGGGGTCGCAAAGAGTCGGACACGACTGAGCGACTGAACTGAGCTGAACTGATGAGTCCAAGTCAACTCTTCACATGAGGTGGCTGCAGGAGGAGAAGGGGACGACAGAGGATGAGATGGCTGGATGGCATCACCAGCTCAATGGATGTG
>NW_024070197.1:33313692-33341466 GCF_014754425.2 Oryx dammah | reverse complement strand
GACAGAGGATGAGATGGCTGGATGGCATCACCAGCTCAATGGATGTGAGTCTGAGTGAACTCCGGGAGTTGGTGATGGACAGGGAGGCCTGGCATGCCGCAATTCATGGGGTCGCAAAGAGTCAGACACGACTGCCTGACTGAACTGAACTGAACTGAATGAGTCCAAGTACATTCTTGTCTCAGTCCACTATATTTTCACACATATTGGATGACAATTACACCATCCAGAGATCTTCCAACTGTTTCCCCCCCGCCTCCCCGCTCTCTTTCATGACTATTCATTAGTGGGAATATACTGCTGCTGCTGCTGCTAAGTCACTTCAGTCGTGTCCGACTCTGTGTGACCCCACAGACCACAGCCTACCAGGCTCCTCTGTCCATGGGATTTTCCAGGCAAGAGTACTGGAGTGGGGTGCCATTGCCTTCTCCAGGGAATATACTAGAAGAGTCAATATTTATCTCACACTCATATACTGAGCCAACCTTTGTAAGTAATAATTCACTCCTATTTCCTCTTCTATTAGGTTGGTGATCAGAAACTCTGGCCTTCAAGAGAGGATCTTGTTGCAATACTACCGAGTCCACTAAAAAGAATATGTGCCATTGTTTTGACCACCAAGTCAAAGGATGACATAAATACCTCAGCTTCAGTGCTTAAGCAGGCCTCATGAAATAATTTATATTTTCACTTGATCTTGATAAATTAACAGGGTCCAATAGCAGAAGAGATAAAGGGATATATGTAGAGTCAATGTGACTAACATTTGCAATGCACAGAGGCGTGAAGGGATATTTCATGTTTCAGTAACAGTAAAACTCCCATGCTCTTCCACACGTCTGGACAATGTCATGCTTCCATGCTCTTCTACTTGTCTAGAATTTTTTTAACTTAAACTCATGCATTCATTGTTCAGTCACTAAGTTGTATCTGACTCTCTGTGACCTCATGGACTACAGCTGTACTGAAATGAAGTCGCTTAATCATATCCATCTCTTTGCAACCTCATGGACTATAGCCTACAATGCTCCTCCATCCATGGGATTTTCCAGGCAAGAGTACTGGAGTGGGTTGCCATTTGCTTCTCCAGAGGATCTTCTTGACCCAGGGATTGAATCCTGATCTCCTGCATTGTAGGCAGATGCTTTACCATCTGAGCCACAAGGGAAGGAAGTCCCCAATTTATTTCTAACTACTAGCTCAAGTTATTTCTTCATATTTAATGTTTTCCCTGAACATATGTTCTAGCCTATTTTATGTTTTTACAGTTTTATTAAGGTATAACTGATATACAAGAAAAAAAAAAAACATGTATACTTAACATCTACCATTAGTGGGTTTGGACATACACATATGCACATGATATCTTCACCATGATGAAAATAAACATGTTCATTACTTTCAAAAATTTCCTCTGTGTGCATGTATATGTGTGCTAGGAACATTTAACATGGATCTATCTTTTGACATTTTTTAAGTTAATGATCTATGTTTTTAACTGTAGGCACCATATTGTACAGTAGATCTCTAAAACTTATTCACTGTGTTCTGATCTAATTTAAATGCTTATTTCTCCTGTTTCAATACTTGCTTGAGATTTCCTCTGCTAAGTACTAATGTTCACTTAAACAAACTATCTATCTCTATAGGAATATTTTGATCTCATTAAGAATGGAGAATTTCTTATTCATCTGTATCTTCTCAGTGTCTTGTACAGCAACCTGCCCATAGTACATGCCAGAGTATTTTTGATGATTGAATAAACACATGTAGCTTCCTTGGCAGTAATACAGACAGATACTACATAAGGGAACTGAATATAAATATAAATATAAATCTTACCTTCTGTTATCTAGCTTTGGGACTAAACATATTGGCAATGAGGAGTCATCAGAAGTTTTAAAAGAGGGAGAGTTAAAACTGAGTTAAAACAAGACACCTGATTAATTTGCTTTGAAACTCATAATTGATACTCTGTTGACTGCTTTGACCTGCATCTGAGTTTTATTTCCAATTCTCATCTTAAAAAAATATTAGTTTTGAATCATCACAAAGATATTGAGATATCTGTAAAGCATATAAATTTTATCAAAAGCACAATTATACATAAATGTAAACAGTATATGCTAACTACTCTCTCTTGCCTAATTTTCACTTTGAGATATTTGGACATTTCTGTTTACTTCACCTTTAGCAAAAATCACATGGTCATTTTTATTTCATAGATGAGATGACCACAGACTCAATGGAACACCTTGACCTTTGAACAACTCAAGTGTTAGTGGTACTGACCCTGTATGCAGCCAAAGTCCACGTATAACTTTAAAGCCAGCCTTTCATATCTGTAGTACTTCATTTGTGGATTCAGCCATTCATGGATTGTGCATTCCTGTGGTATGTATTTATTAAAAAAAAAAAAAAACAGTTCAAACCTGTACAGTTCAAACCCACATTACTCAAGGGTCAATTGCCTTTTGTCTGAACCTAGCATTACTGAGCCATTCTAGAAGCTCTTATTATAATCATGAATTGAATTTTGATTATTCATGTGTTTCATAGTTCAAATGTGGAAAACTCAGAGCATTCATTACATGTGTTTAAATTCCATTCTTGGCAACTTTCATTGCATTTTACCATTTGAAATATGTACTTTCCTTACTAGGCTTCTCATATTAATTTTAGCTATTAGCTGTTCACACTTAAGATTATGGTTGATTAAAGCTGTGACATTTCACTCTTCTTATTTCCACCATGTTTTCTATTCACCTTAATTGTCAGAGACTTTTATTTAAATCTGATGTATATGTGATCCTTCTGCGAAGATGTTTTTAGCATGATGCCAGTTTTATACCTGTCATATATTTAAACCTTTCATTAAAAGGCAAATTTCTTAAATATTTAAAAATTAAAAGCCAAAAGCACATACAATCCTTATTCAGTACTCTGCTGTTTTGTAAAGTTATTTATCATAGGAATTAATGGGTTTTTATAAATAAAATAAAAGGTATTGCAAAAGTTCCAGCATCAGTCATTGTCTATCCATCTCATTGTCTATAAATTATCATAAATTAATGTGCAATTTCCATATATCCCTGTGTTAACACAAGTTCCTTAGAAGAGTAATCATGTGATAACCATTCCTAGATTAGCTAAACCTTGGGTAAATATATGGAAACAAAATTTAGATAAAATTAAGGCAAGAGACGGAGAAGGCAATGGCACCCCACTCCAGTACTCTTACCTGGAAAATCCCATGGATGGAGGAGCCTGGTAGGCTGCAGTCCATGGGGTCGCTAAGAGTCAACACGACTGAGCGACTTCACTTTCACTTTTCACTTTCATGCATTGGAGAAGGAAATGGCAAGCCACTCCAGTGTTCTTGCATGGAGAATCCCAGGGACGGGGGAGCCTGGTGGGCTGCCGTCTCTGGAGTTGCACAGAGTCGGACACGACTGAAGTGACTTAGCAGCTTAGCAGCAGCAAGGCAAGAGAGAAATGGAAAGATGGTGAAATAAGAGCCTAAATAGAAGGGGAGGAATTGACAGTAAAATAAAAGAGAAACTCGACTTTGTCTGCAGCTTTATAGTTGATATTAAATTTGTGCATCAGATAATTACTATGCATTTCCTATGACTAGGCTAAAACCTTTGTCTGTGTGGATCAAAACAAACTGTGGAATATTCTTAATGAATATTCATAACAAGACAGGAATAACAGAGCACATTACCTGCCTCCTGAGAAACCTGTATGCAGGACAAGAAGCAACAGTTGGAACTGGACATGGAACCAACTGGTTTGAAATTAGGAAAGGAGTATGTCAAGGCTGTATATTGTTACCCTGCTTTATTAACTTATATGCAGAGTACATCATGCAAAATGCCAGGCTGAATGAATCACAAGCTGGAATCAAGATTGCTGGGAGAAATATCAAGAACCTCAGATATGTATATGATACCATTTAATGGCAGAAAGTGGAAGGGAACTAAAGAGCCTCTTGATGCAGGTGAAAGAGGACAGTGAAAAAACTGGCTTAAAACACACCATCAAAAAACGAAGATCATGGCATACGGTCCAATCACCTCATGGCAAATACATGGGGAAAATGTGAAAACAGTGTCAGATTTCACTTTCTTGGGCTCCAAAATCACTGTTCAAGGTGACTGCAGCCACAAAATGAAGATGCTTGCTCCTTGGAAGAATACCTATGACTAACCTAGATGGTGTTTTATAAATAGGAGACATAACTTTGCTGACAAAGTCCCATATAGTCAAAGCGATGATTTTTCCAGGAATCATGTATGGATGTGAGCAGTGGGTCATAAAGAAGGCTGTTCAGTTCAATTCAGTCACTCAGTCGTGTCTGACTCTTTGCAATCCCATGAATTGCAGCATGGCAGGCCTCCCTGTCCATCACCAACTCCTGGAGTTCACAAAACTCATGTCCATCGAGGCAGTGATGCCATCTAGCCATCTCATCCTCTGTCGTCCCCTTTTCCTCCTGCCCCCAATCCCTCCCAACATCAGAGTTTTTTCCAATAAGTCAACTCAGCTTTAACATCATTCCTTCCAAAGAACACCCAGGACTGATCCCCTTTAGGATGGACCGCTTGGATCTCCTTGCAGTCCAAGACTCTCTCAAGAGTCTTCTCCAACACCACAGTTCAAAAGCATCAATTCTTCAGTGCTCAGCTTTCTTCACAGTCCAACTCTCATATCCATACGTGACCACTGGAAAAACCATAGCCTTGACTAGATGGACCTTTCTTGGCAAAGTAATGTCTCTACTTTTGAATATGCTATCTAGGTTGGTCATAACTTTTCTTGCAAGGAGTAAGCGTTTTTTAATCTCATGGCTGCAGTCACCATCTGCAGTGATTTTGGAGCCACCCAAAATAAAGTCAGCCACCGTTTCCACTGTTTCTCCATCTATTTACTATTAAGTGATAGGACGAGATGCCATAACCTTAGTTTTCTGAATGCTGAGCTTTAAGCCAACTTTTTCACTCTCCTCTTTCACTTTCATCAAGAGGCTCTTTAGCTCTTCTTCACTTTCTGCCATAAGGGTGGTGTTATCTGCATATCTGAGGTTACTGATATTTCTCCTGGAAAACTTGATTCCAGCTTGTGCTTCTCTCAGCCCAGTGTTTCTCATGATGTACTCTGCCAAATAGCTGTGAAAAGAAGAGAAGCAAAAAGCAAAGGAGAAAAGGAAAGATATAAGCATCTGAAATATGGAGAAGGCAATGGCACCCCACTCCAGTACTCTTGCCTGGAAAATCCATTGGATGGAGGAGCCTGGAAAGCTGCAGTCCATGGGGTCACTGAGGGTCGGACACAACTGAGTGACTTCACTTTCACGCATTGGAGAAGGAAATGGCAACCCACTCCAGTGTTCTTGCCTGCAGAATCACAGGGATGGAGGAGCCTGGTGGGCTGCCGTCTATGGGGTCGCACAGAGTCGGACACGACTGAAGCGACTTAGCAGCAAGCATCTGAATGCAGAGTTCCAAAGAATAGCAAGAAGAGATAAGAAAGCCTTCCTCAGCAGACACTGCAAAGAAATAGAGGAAAACAATAGAATGGGAAAGACTAGAGATCTCTTCAAGAAAATTAGAGATACCAAGAGAACATTTCATGCAAAGATAGGCACGATAAAGGACAGAAATTGTATGGACCTTACAGAAGCAGAAGATATTAAGAAGAGGTGGCAAGAATACATGGAAGAACTGTACAAAAAAGATCTTAATGACCAAGATAATCATGATGGTGTGATCACTCACCTAGAGCTAGACATCCTGGAATGTGAAGTCAAGTGGGCCTTAGAAGGCATCACTAGGAACAAAGCTAGTGGAGGTGATGGAATTCCAGTTGATCTGTTTCAAATCCTGAAAGATGATGCTGTGAAAGTGCTGCACTCAATATGCCAGCAAATTTGGAAAATTTGCAGTGGCCACAGTACTGGAAAAGGTCAGTTTTCATTCCAATCCCAAAGAAAGGCAATGCGAAAGAATGCTCAAACTACCATACAATTGCACTCATCTCACATGCTAGTAAAATAATGCTCAAAATTCTCCAAGCCAGGCTTCAACAGTACATGAACTGTGAATTTCCAGATGTTCAAGCTGGTTTTACAAAAGGCAGAGGAAATAGAGATCAAATTGCCAACGTCCTCTGGATCATCAAAAAACCAAGAGAATTCCAGAAAAACATCTATTTATGCTTTATTGAATATGCCAAGGCCTTTGACTGTGTGGATCACAATAAACTGTGGAAAATTCTGAAAGAGATGGGAATACCAGAACACTTGGCCTGCCTCTTGAGAAACCTATATGCAGGTCAAGAAGCAACAGTTATGACAGGACATGGAACAACAGACTGGTTCCAAATAGGAAAAGGAGTATGTCAAGGCTGTATATTGTCACCCTGCTTATTTAACTTCTATGCAGAGTACATCATGAGAAACGCTGGACTGGAAGAAACACAAGCTGGAATCAAGATTGCTGGGAGAAACAGCAATAACCTCAGATATGCAGATGACACCACCCTTATGGAAGAAAGTGCAGAGGAACTAAACAGCCTCTTGATGACAGTGAAAGAGGAGAGTGAAAAAGTTGGCTTAAAGCTCAACATTCAGAAAATGAAGATCATGGCATCTGGTCCCATCACTTCATGGGAAATAGATGGGGAAACAGTGGTAACAGTGTCAGACTTTATTTTGGGGGGCTCCAAAATCACTGCAGATGGTGATTGCAGCCATTAAATTAAAAGACACTTACTCCTTGGAAGGAGGGTTATAACCAACCTAGATAGGATATTAAAAAGCAGAGACATTACTTTGCCAACAAAGGTCTGTCTAGTCAAGGCTATGATTTTTCCAGTAGTCATGTATGGATGTGAGAGTTGGACCATGAAGAAAGCTGAGTGCCGAAGAATTGATGCTTTTGAACTGTGGTGTTGGAGAAGACTCTTGAGAGTCCCTTGGACTGCAAGGAGATCCAACCAGTCCATTCTAAAGGAGATCAGTCCTGGGTGTTCTTTGGAAGGAATGATGCTAAAGCTGAAACTCCAATACTTTGGCCACCTCATGCGAAGAGTTGACTCATTGGAAAAGACTCTGATGCTGGGAGTGATTGGGGGCAGAAGGAGAAGGGGACGAGAGGGGATGAGATGGCTGGATGGCATCACCAACTTGATAGATGCAAGTCTGAGTGAACTCTGGGAGTTGGTGATGGACAGGGAGGCCTGGTGTGCTGCCGACTGTGGGGTCACAAAGAGTCGGACACAACTGAGCGACTGAACTGAACTGACTGACTCTGCATAGAAGTTAAATAAGCAGGGTGACAATATACAGCCTTGATGTACTCTTTTTCCTATTTGGAACCAGTCTGTTGTTCCACGTCCTGTTCTAACTGTTGCTTCCTGACCTGAATATAGGTTTCTCAAGAGGCAGATCTGGTGGTCTGGTATTCCCATCTCTTTCAGAGTTTTCCACAGTTTATTGTGACTCACACAGTCAAAGGCTTTGGCATAGTCAACAAAGCAGAAATAGATGTTTTTCTGGAACTCTTGCTTTTTCCTTGATTCAGCAGAAGTTGGCAATTTGATCTCTGGTTCCTCTGTCTTTTCTAAAACCAGCTTGAACATCTGGAAGTCCACAGTTCACACATTGCTGAAGATGGTCTTGGAGAATTTTGAGTATTACTAGCGTGTGAGATGAGGGCAATTGTGTGGTAGTTTGAGCATTCTTTGGCATTGCCTTTCTTTGGAAATGGAATGAAAACTGACATTTTCCAGTCCCGTGGCCACTGCTGAGTTTTCCAAATTTGCCGGCATATTGAGTGCAGCACTTTCACAGCATCCTCTTTCAGGATTTGAAATAGCTCAACTGGAATTCCATCACCTCCACTAGCTTTGTTCCTAGTGATGCTTTTTAAGGCCCACCTGACTTCACAGTCCAGGATGTCTGGTTCTAGATTAGTGATCACATCATCATGACTATCTTGGTCATTAAGATCTTTTTTGTACAGTTCTTCCATGTGTTCTTGCCACCTCTTCTTAATATCTTTCTGTCCTTTATCATGCCCATCTTTGCATGAAATGTTCCCTTGGTATCTCTAATTTTCTTGAAGAGATCTCTAGGCGTTCTCTTTCTTTTGTTTCCTTCTATTTCTTTGTAGTGTTCACTGAGGAAGGCTTTCCTATCTCTCCTTGCTATTCTTTGCAACTCTGCATTCAGATGCTTATATCTTTCTTTTTCTCCTTTGCTTTTTGCTTCTCTTCTTTTCACAGCTATTTGTAAGGCCTCCCCAGACAGCCATTTTGCTGTTTTTCATTTCTTTTCCATGGGGATGGTCTTGATCCCTGTCTCCTGTACAATGTCACAAACCTCTGTCCATAGTTCCTCAGGCACTCTATCAATCAGATCTAGTCCCTTAAATCTGTTTCTCACTTCCACTGTATAATCATAAGGCATTTGATTTAAGTCAGACCTGAATTGTCTAGTGGTTTTCCCTACTTTCCTCAATTTAAGTCTGAATTTGGCAATAAGGAGTTCATGATCTGAGCCACAGTCAGCTCCCGGTCTTGTTTTTGCTGACTGAATAGAGCTTCTCCATCTTTGGCTGCAAAGAATATAATCAATCTGATTTTGGTGTTGACCATCTGGAAATGTCCATGTGTAGAGTCTTCTCTTGTGTTGTTAGAAGAGGATGTTTGCTATGACCTTTGTGTTCTCTTGGCAAAACTCTATTAGCTTTTGCCCTGATTCTTTTCATATTTCAAAGCCAAATTTGCCTATTACTTCAGGTGTTTCTTGCCTTCCTACTTTTGCATTCCAATCCCCTATAATGAAAAGGACAACTTTTGGGGGTGTTATTTCTAAACGGTCTTGTAGATCTTCATAGAACTGTTCAACTTCAGCTTCTTCAGTGTTACTGGTTGGGGCATAGACTTGGATTACTGTGATATTGAATGCTTTGCCTTGGAAATGAACAGAAATCATTCTGTCATTTTTGAGACTGCATCCACATACTGCATTTCAGAGTCTTTTGTTGACCATGATGGCTACTTCATTGAATTGATACTTTCAAACTGAGGCTCTGGAAAAGACTCTTGAGAGTCCCTTGATTGTCAAGGAGGTCAAACCAGTCACTCCTAAAGGAAATCAACCCTGATAATTAATTGGAAGGACTGATGCTGAAGCTGAAGCTCCGATACTTTGGCCACCTGATGAGAAGAGCTGACTTATTAGAAAAGATCATGATGCTGGGAAAGATTGAGGGCAAGAGGAGAAGGGTGTGAGAGAAGATGAGGGTTTGTATGGTATCACTGACTCAGTGGGCATGAGTTTGAGAAAACTCAGGGAGATAGTGAAAGACAGAGAGGCCTGGATTCCTGTAGTTCGTGGGGTCACAAAGAGTTGGACAGGACTTAGTGACTGAAAAGCAAAAAATGTTCCCATAATATAAAGCAACAGAGGGACACAAAGTAAATAAAATTGAAACTGTCCCCAATATATTCATAATCCATTGGGAGAGAAAACATTCTGAAAGCTATCAAGATGTGCTAGTTTTGTTACAGATTTTGTAAGTAAATAACAATGAACACATGGTTGGAGAAGGAAATGGCAACCCACTCCAATGTTCTTGTCTGGAGAATCCCAGGGAAGGCGGAGCTTGGTGGGCTGCCATCTGTGGGGTTGCACAGAGTGGACACAACTGAAGCAATTTAGCAGCAGTAGTAGCAGCAGTATAGACAGGTTGAAACCTGGAAATCTGTGGATTAAAATCTCACTCCTGTCACTTTAAAAAATGTGAATTAGGTATATCACTTAATCTGCTGGAGTCTATTTCCTCAGTCATTAAAATGAGCATAAGCATTGAACCTTGTCAAGAGAACTATGGTTAGCCCAGTGTCCTGTACGTGGTAAATGCTTAGTGAACTGAGTCTATGGTCATTTAAAATAAGAGGCAAACAAGACTTCTGGCCCATGTTCTGTTGCATTTTACTTTAAGAGGTCAACCTCAATCTTTCACTTTTATTGCAAAGCCATCTGTATAAACTCCTGTTGGATAAATACCTCCGGTATCCATCACACTCTCATCATTTGTGGCCAGGTGTGTATTTGGACTCTCTCTTTATTTTAGCAGTGAAATCTTAGAAATATTCTCAGTGTCCATCTGGCATTAATCCTAGGAAATGACAGATATTTAGACCAAATTACACAAGATTGAAAGTGCCATTTGTTCAGCTATTTAAACAATGAAAGGACACTTTTGCTGGGGGAAAAAACACCAACGTTCAGAGAAGAAAAAAATCTGTAAAAGATCAACATCTCTTCCCTTTGTCCTGAGGGAATAAAAATAGCAACTTCATGTCATAAATATTTGAAGATGCTTTGAGATGTGTTTAAGTTAGAAATGTAAACAACATCTGAAATTGTATTTTCTCATCTAATTTGTCTTTTTAATTCTTATTTAAAATCCTTCTTCTACCAGTTGTTGAAACAAAGAACACAGGATTTGCTTCAACTTAAATATATTATAGATTCCTAATTCACCTCATAGCCTCAAAAATAGAGTTCAGTAAGATAATATGCTAAATTTAAGGGGAAAATTGCTCGAAAATTTTGTGACAAGCTGAGCCAAAAATCTGTTTTTGGTAGGTAGAGTAGTCACCTATTCTTATTAAACAATTACCTCTGAAGCCAAAATTAAAAAAAAAAAAAAAGAATTTTCATCCTTTCACCTTCCCTCTCTCTATCTATAGCTCAGAGGGCAAGTGAGGTTATTTAAGGTCATTTCAGAGTATGAAACTAGGGCGTATCATACAAATAGTGTTTTCTTATTGCAAATTCTAGGATATTCCTATCCATAGGAAGAATGTTGAGTGAAACTGGGCTTTGATCATTGTCTGATTTCTGCTTCTTGACTCTTCCAGTTTTTAAACATCAGGTACATGGAGATATACCAGAGATGAGAGAAAGACTATAATTCTAAATCATTCTTCTGGAATCTCTCCCAACATCAGGAAGAATTGGAGGGAGTTGGGCTATAGAACAGACAGGCAAGATGCAGATATGTTTAGAATCAACCCTTCCCTTGGACCCAGGTGTATTTCCTTGAGTCTTAGTTCTCTCTCTTCCTTTGGAAAGAAATACCCAGAAGAACCAATTGCACAGGGACTCCTAAGGTAGAAGACTGAGATGAGTTTACCCTGGACTCAAGCTGGGGCCTTAATTTGCTTTAATTACCCTCTGTCATTTCATACTGAAAGTATGTCCTTGTGTTACATCTCCTACTATTAAAGGTTATGTTATGAACTATGCTTGTCCACTGGGCGTAGAACCAGATCAGATAAGTGGTGGGTATCTAGTAAATGTTTGTTAAACATTTGAACACATGTATGCATCCATCCATGTGTGGATGGATAAGCCAATGGTGGCATTTAATAGACAACAAAGTACACATTAATAAGTATTGTTCATGCACAAACTACATTGGTCCTTGCATTTAAATAGGTGTTTCAGGGAAGAAATCATATTGAAGCAACTATAATTTTCTACCATTTCCCACTTGCATTATTATTATTGGTACTACTACTACTACTAAAACCTCTGCTACTAGTTATCCTTAGAACTGAAAGACACCAGGTACCAGATATTATTAGTTTATAGTAAAGGCAGAAAGTGTCCCATGACTGCATCCATATTTGAAATGTTTACACAGAAACAAAGTTCTAAGATTATGGAATTATGTTTATTTATAATGTTGAAATTCTCTCTTTTGCCAGAAGTGCTGAGGTTTGGCCTCTGGAATATCATTTTGTTAATGGCAACTGTTATCAGCAATTGCTAAATGTATAATACTCAGAAGCATTGGAGGATAAAATTGCAAACTCAACGTCTAAACACACAGAAAAATTATTATCTCATTACTGGTCAGGTCTGTTTTGTGCACACTGTTGTTAATTATTTGTATTTTTCCCTGGGACAGCAAATAAAAGTCTGCTACAAGTAACTATAATTTGGTAACACTCCTATGTTTTCCTTGTAGTTTCTTTCTTTCTTTCTTCTTCTTTTTTTTTTTTTAATCTGTTGAACTGTAAGGCTATTGCCATAATGAACAAGATAGCAATACCAGACCACCTGACCTGCCTCCTGAGAAGTCTGTATGCAGGTCAAGAATCAAGTTAGAACTGGACATGGAACAATAGACTGGTTCCAAATTGGGAAAGGAGTATGTCAAGGCTATATATTGTCACTCTGCTCATTTAACTTATATGCAAAGTACATCATGAGAAATGCTGGACTGAATGAAGCACAAACTGGAATCAAGATTGCCAGGAGAAATAGCAATAACCTCAAATATGCAGATGATACTACCCTTATGGCAGAAAGTGAAGAAGAACTAAAGAGTCTCTTGATGAAAGTGAAAGAGGAGAGTGAAAAACTTGGCTTAAAATTCAATATTCAGAAAACTAAGGTCATGGCATCTGGTCCCATCACTCCATGGCAGATAGATGGGGAAACAGCAGAAACAGTGTCAGACTTTATTTTGGGGGGCTCCAAAATCACCACAGATGGTGACTGCAGCCATGAAATTAAAAGGTGCTTACTCCTTGGAAGAAAAGTTATGAACAACCTAAATAGCATATATATTTTTAACAGAAAATGACCATTTTATTACTTTGAAATGAATCGCAAATGACATGACATGAATCCAAAACTCTTTCCATCTTCAAGAAGATAATCTATTTTTTTTAATTGGAGGCTAATTACTTTACAGTGTTGTGGTGGGTTTTGCCATACATTCACATGAATCAGCCATGGGTGTACATGTGTTCCCCATCCAGACTCTCCCTTCTACCTCACTCTCCATCCCATCCCTCAGAGTCATCCCAGTCCACCAGCCCTGAGCACCCTGTCTCATGCATCAGACCTGGACTGGTGATCTATTTCACATATGATAATATACATGTTTCAATGTTATTCTCTCAAATCATCCCACCCTCGCCTTCTCCCACAGAGTCCAACAGTCTGTTCTTTACATCTGTGTCTCTTTTTCTGTTTCAGAGACATTACTTTGCCAACAAAGGTCCGGCTAGTCAAAGCTATGGTTTTTCCAGTGGTCACGTATGGATGTGAGTTGGACTATAAAGAAAGCTGAGCACCAAAGAATTGATGCTTTTGAACTGTGGTGTTGGAGAAGACTCTTGAGAATCCCTTGGACTGCAGGGAGATCCAACCAGTCAATCCTAAAGGAAATCAGTCCTGAATATTCATTTGAAGGACTGATGCTAAAGTTGAAACTCCAATACTTTGGCCACCTGATGTGAAGAACTGACTTATTGGAAAAGACCCTGATGCTGGGAAAGATTGAAGGCAGGAGAAGAAGGGGATGACAGAGGATGAGTTGGTTAAATGGCATCACTGACTCAATGGACATGAGTTTGAGTATACTCCAGGAGTTGGTGATGGACAGGGAGGCCTGGCGTACTGCAGTCCATGGGAGTGCAAAGAGCTGGACATGACTGAGCCACTGAACTCAACTGAACAAGGTAGCAAGAGGCTCCTAGGACTTGGATCCCTGACATCAGACTTTTCCTTGGACAGGTGTGAGATATTATGTCTGAAGTGGTCCTATTCATCCAGAGGTAGGAGTAGAAGGGGTCATAAGCAACTCCAAAGTTCTTGTATCTCAGTCAACTAACTAGAGTAGACATTTTTAGAGACTTATGTGGTAGTACTCTGCAAAGGCAAGAATATGTTATTTATAATCAAAAGATTCAAATGTGATTCTTTTACTACTATCTGTTGACATCATGATTTCCTCAAACCTTGTTCTGTTCCTTTGTAATGTTAGTTGATAACACATTTTATCATATAACATGTCTGTAGGAAACAGGTAAAATAATATATTTAGCACTATCAATACTCAGAGAGATTGAAATCCCATTCTCCATATGCCATAGTTAACAAGTTCCTTTGTATCTGTTACTCTACAGCCTTATTTTAATGCTTAATAGGAAAAAAAAAGAGACCATGTTTCTGGTTGAAAATCAGCAGTGAAATGTAGCCAATAGTTTCCTTCTTTTATCTGTAGCCTGCTACCAGAAGCAGCTCTCCCCACTTAGCAAATTTTTATTTTTTAGTTCATTTAGAAATCTATATTGGTATTTACCTTCCTATGTCTAAACAATACATGCAACCTATTATCTCCCACCTAGTCAAATTTGTTTCTCTTTTATTTTAGATGTGATTGAGTTCTTTCACACTTCTGCCCTTTCTCCCTTCCACCAAATAAATTGCATCTCACTTTCCAGATACATATTTCATTGTTATTTCTATATCTATATAAATAGTGCCCATTAGTGAGCCAAGAAATAAATTATGACTTATTTGTCTGTTTTGAACAACTGTTTTTGTTTTATTAATAACCATTTCATTTTTAAAGCCATTTTTCTGTGAAAATCCAAGTTTTCTACATTTTCCCAGGGCTCTTTAAAAAAGTTTCAAGTATAACTCATTAAACAGTCAAAAAAAAACCCCGACAATTTACTTGTGTCTTGTTTTTCTTTCTTCTTTTCCCTGAAGATCTCCATTGAGATTCCCATAGTCCCCTGTCCCAGCCTACATGGATTGCTTCCTAGACCTACTATGGAGGTGCTATTTTGGAATTTTCCTTCCCTTTTCTTCAACACTGTTTTTTTCATCAGACATTCCCCTTGTATTTATTTTCCCTTGGTATATTTCCCAATTTTAGAAGTGCTGATTCTTCAGTAAGTTCTTGAAAATCATGCATGACATGGGGAAGGAATGTGTTGTAAACTTAAAATGAAGTTGAGTGAAAGCTATGCTCCTCAGAGGAAGCATAAGTGATGTTCTTCTGCTTGAAGGATGGAAAAGGATGCTCTGAGCATCCAGTCCACACTCCTCATTGATCACTAGCGGGGAATGATCAAAAGGAAGTTAGCAGCAAATCCAGAACTAGAACCCCCAACTTCCAACTAACAGCCAAGTCTTTCCTCCACTGTATCAGGGAGTGTGCTCGTAACTTTTGTGTTTCTTTCAGTATCCAGTCCCTGCGAAGATACTGTGCTGTGTGCCTCACTGAGACTCTGACAGTTTTACAGGAAAAGAAATGGGGAGTAAGAATTACAGAAAATGATCAAATTGTACAACTAGTAAGTAGCAGATCAAGACTTCCAGATACACACACACACACACACACACACATGCACACAGATGAGATCTGCATTTAAATATTTACTGTTTTTAAAAGCCCATTTCTATTCATGAGCTTAAAACATAAAAACTGTTAAGTAACCAAAGATATCCTTTTAAATGTTTCATGAGTTTTCCTTTGTTCAAAATTGGTAATAATACTAGTGACACTATGTGATTACTGCTGAGCTCCAGAAGCTGTGCTTTCTCTAAAGGTCAGCTAGAAATTTTCAAAAGAGCAAAGCTTATTCCACACACACAATGCTCGTGCAGGAGGATGTTAGTGATGGCTTTTTGAATTGTTTTTCTCCTTAAGTGAACTGGTGTTCAAGGTACTTCAAATTCCTAATCTGTGGTTTTCTTTTTTTTTTAAGCCACATTGAGTACAATAAAATTTGCTTCACAATTTAAGGGGAATAGCATTGTCCCTATAAAACTCAAACATTAACATAATAGTTAATGGAGTTTCCTGAGCAATGTTGATACAGTATGAACATTACTTGGTGAAATAAAAATACATTAACGAGTACAAACTAAATTCACTTTCATTTGTTCAATAACTATATCCTGAATGTCTTCATGCCCGCCACCCTTGTTGACATCCAGCTACACAGATGAGCAAGCTACCCCCTGTCTTTAAAGGTGGAAATTGCTCAATTACAAAACACATGTGTAAGCCAGAAACTTAAATGCACTGTGAAAACTATGATAATTGGTTTATAAAGTACCATGTGATATAGAACAATATATAGTATGTACAACTAGGAAATAAAAAATAGAAATAAATAATAATTTATACAGTTTAGTTTGATTAACAAATTAAAAGATAATCACTTTTGAATCAGTTCTAATGAGATGGATGAAACTGGAGCCGATTATACAGAGTGAAGTAAGCCAGAAAGAAAAACACCAATACAGTATACTGACACATATATATGGAATTTAGAAAGATGGTAATGATGACCCTTTATGCAAGACAGCAAAAGAGACACAAATGTATAGAACAGACTTTTGGACTCTGAGGGAGAGGGAGAAGGAGAGGGTGGGATGATTTGGGAGAATGGCTTTGAAACATGTATACTATCATGCAAGAAACAAAGTGCCAGTCTATGTTCGATACAGGATACAGGATGCTTGGGGCTGGTGCATGGGGACGATCCAGAGAGATGATATGGGGAGAGAGGTGGGAGGGGGATTCAGGACTGGGAGCTTGTATACACACGTGGTGGATTCATGTCAATGTATGGCAAAACCAATAAAAAAAAAAAAGATAATCACTTAAATGTATTTTCTTAGGTTATTTCTCTTGGGTATACAAGAAGCTGGTGAAACATTGTACCTGGAATGTAGATTAAGGAATTTGGGATAATATATTTACTCTTCATTGTGTATAATTTTATGCTAACTGCTAAAAAGAGTCGGACACGACTGAGCGACTGAACTGAACTGAACTGAAAAAGCACCATTTGCCTAAGAAGAAAGATGGACATACAGGTTAGTTTTAGGGACTGAAGAAGTCTTTGCAAAATATGTATCACCTGACTTGAGTTGTCACAGATGAAGAAGAGGAACAAGGTAATGAAATACAAGAAGGGTTTTCAAGATAATGGGAACAATATGACATAAATGTCAGCAGTGGGAAATATTAGTACTCTGTTATCAGGGTATGAGGCAAGCCTTGTGAGAGTGAAGCAGGCATGAGAACCAAAGTTGCTTTGGGAAAGCTTTCTGTATTCTGTTAAGACCTTGCAGTTCATTATAAAGAATTGAAAACTGCATGCCTGGGGATGGCAGTACTCACCAGGAGAGAATTTCATTGATTCAAAAGAGTAATGAATTTTCCAGGAAATTCACTTAGTAAGAAGTTCTGTATGTGGTAATGCCTTTTAAGGATGATTGTGCTTGTATAATTTGTTTTCAGCCATATGATAGACTCCATTCCTGAAAAACTAACCATTCTAGCATTCTTGAAATATTGGAAAAACAATAGCAAAAGTGCATTCAATTGCTCAGTTAAATTTACAAGCTATTAAGGGAAATCCCTAAGGGTCAAAATTTTCAGTAGAAGCTGAAAACCTTTGATACTTTAGCTATCCTGTGGGCATTAGTCAATTCTGATCCAATGAGCCTCAAGGGAGAAATGGACAAAACAATGGACCAGACAAGGTCAAGTATTAACATCGAGACACTTCAAGAGCTAAAACTTCAGTAAAGAATAAATCTCTGTGTGTACGTGTGTCTTTGACTTAAGGCTCTAAACGGAGGGGAGAAAAAAAGAAAAAACACACACACACACACACAAAAGGTCTCCCCTGAGAAGACATTCTTTCAGGTTTTCCCTTGCTACTTACCTATGGAGAGGTCATTTATACAGTATGTCATAGATACCTTAGAAACTACGATTAAACCTAGAGATTGAGTGAGACACTTCTATTTCTACCAGTTGGTAGACAGCAGTCAACTGATTTTCACAAACTGCCTATGTGATACTAAGATAAGAATGAGAACCACCTTCAAATATACTGCTTTTGAAAGAACCTGTGTTTCTTTTTTTTTTTTTTTCCTGTTAACATCTTTTTTATTTTACTTTACAATACTGTATTGGTTTTGCCATACATTGATATGAATCCATCACGGGTGTATACAAGCTCCCAGTCCTGAATCCCCCTCCCACCTCCTACCCCATATCATCTCTCTGGATTATCCCTATGCACCAGCCCCAAGCATCCTGTATCCTGTATCGAACATAGACTGGCACTTCGTTTCTTACATGATAGTATACATGTTTCAAAGCCATTCTCCCAAATCATCCCACCCTCTCCTTCTCCCTCTCCCTCAGAGTCCAAAAGTCTGTTCTATACATTTGTGTCTCTTTTGCTGTCTTGCATAAAGGGTCATCATTACCATCTTTCTAAATTCCATATATATGTGTCAGTATACTGTACTGGTGTTTTTCTTTCTGGCTTACTTCACTCTGTATAATCGGCTCCAGTTTCATCCATCTCATTGGAACTGATTCAAATGTATTCTTTTTAATGGCTGAGTAATACTCCATTGTGTATATGTACCACAGCTTTCTTATCCATTCATCTGCTGATGGACATCTAGGTTGTTTCCATGTCCTGGCTATTATAAACAGTGCTGCGATGAACCTGTGTTTCTATTGCATAGTTTCAATAAGATCTTCTTGCCTGAGTCTGTAAGTTTGTAAATTTTCTGCCACCCTGTAAACCGATGTCTCCAATAAATTTATGTCACTTGTTTCTGGGACTTTAAGTAGACACATAAATGGCTCCTGAGATTTTGAATTTATTTTTTAGTATTTTTTAGTATTTTATTAGCATATGGCACAAATTAAAATGTGGGAGGAGAAAGAATGGGGTCAGTTGATTTCTATTTGAGTTAACTAGGGAAACATAGCACATGTAATATTTTTTGATGGTGACTATTGATATTTCTCCCTGGTGGCTCAGAGGTTAAAGCATCTGCTTCTAATGCGGGAGAACTGGGTTCGATCCTTGGGACAGGAAGATCCCCTGGAAAAGGAAATGGCAACCCACTCCAGTATTCTTGCCTGGAGAATCCCATGGACAGAGGAGCCTGGTAGGATTCAGTCCATGGGGTTGCTGAGAGTTGGACACGACTCAGTGACTTCACTTTCACTTTTCACTTTCCTGCATTGGAGAAGGAAATGGCAACCCACTCCAGTGTTCTTGCCTGGAGAATCCCAGGGATGGCGGAGCCTGGTGGCCTACAGTCCACAGGGTCGCACAGAGTCAGACACGACTGAGCGACTTAACTTTCACAACTTTTCATTGATATTCTAGGGCTTCCCCGGTGGCTCAGTGGCTAAAGAATCTGCCTGCAATGCAGGAGATGCAAGTTCGATTCGTGGGTCAGGAAGATCCCCTGGAACAGGGCATGGTAACCCACTCCAGTATTCTAGCTTGGAGAATCCAATAGACAGAGGAGCCTGATTGGCTACAGTCCATAGGGTCACAGAGAGCTGGACACGACTGAAGAGATGGGGCACGTTGAGATTCAATTTCCCAATAAAGGATAGGTTATGTTTTTCTTTGTGCCTTTCATTGTATTTATTTATTTTATTATATTTATTTATTTAGGCCTTGATATTTATAAATACTAAAGTTCATCGATAGAACTTTGTATTCTCCCTCAGTCATCATCACTGATTTCTCCTGCTTTTTCATTAAAAGGCTTTGTAGTCATTGTTATGTCACAGTTGTTTCATGCAGGCAATACCCTACTGCAATTGGCAATGCATTTTTCTTAAGAGAAGGATGAAGTTCCTGAGGACCTGATGACACCTTATTTAATCAGGGTACATCAAATGCAGGGACAATTCAATTCCCTGGGTCTCTGTTTTACAAGGTATCATGTTTATTACTGTCAATCACATGCATCTCCTGTAATGAGGAAATCAGGATGCAAAATGATATTTTATGATGCAAATGTTATGTGCCTATCAACACCTGGAAGTTTCCCTGAATCAATTATTCAAGTACATTCTTTCATACATAATCTAAGACTCTCAAAAACATTTTGGTCAGATCACCATAAGAAACAAAAAAAATCTCATTCCAATCAGATATGTTTGACACCTTTCTGATATTTCATTCTGCTATATATACAAAATAAAGAAAAGCAAAATGTTGAAAAGATATTTGCATATCCATGTTCACTGCAGCATTGTTAACAATAGCCAAGAAGTGGAAGCAACTCAGATCATCTTGTAGTGGGATAACTGGATAAACAAAACGTGGCATACACATACAATGAAATATTTTTGTTGTTGTTTAGTCACTAAGTCATGTTAGACTCTTTGTGACTCCATGGACTATAGCCTACCAGGCTCCTCTGTCCATGGGATTTCCCAGGCAAAAATACTGGAGTGGGTTGCCATTTCCTTCTCCAGGGCATCTTCCCAACCCAGGGACTGAATCCATGTCTCCTGCTTGGCAGACAAATTCTTTACCACTGAGCCACCTGGAAAACACAATGAAATATTATTCACCCTTAAAAGGAAAAGAAAAAAAAGACATTCTGTGGTGTCACATGCTACCGCACTGAGGAACCTGGGGGATATCATGCTAAGTGAAATAAAGAGACGCATAAACACTGTGTGACTCCACTTATATGACCTAGAGTATGTAAAATCATGGAAACTGATATTTTAGGTCAAAAATGTCACAGTTTCTAAACAGTTGCATGTCAAATTCCTGATATCTTTATCTGATATTTTCAGGTTAGGAAAAGTGAGAACCAGCATTTCATCAACAACTACTTTATGCCATATATTATAGTCAGTAATTGTCTTACATGTTTATTATTTTTCTGAATGAAGGCACATCTCCCTTTTAGAGTTAAGGAAATGAAAAAGTACCTAAAACTGATGATGTCCTAGTATCATATATGTGGTCAGAGGGTAAATAAATGATGGACTCAGGATCCCAAGTCTAACTTTCCCCAGTAGAAACACGCTAACAAGAAACTGACAGGCCTAAAATAGACAGAAATTGGTGTCTAGAACCCAGCCAGGTTCTAATCTAATTGCTCAGATCTGATTCAAAGGTAACACTGTGGAGAATGGAGAGTGGATCTTGGAGATTTTCTAGGGATCTAAATCATCCTACTCCCAGCTGCTGCTGCTAAGTCGCTTCAGTCGTGTCTGACTGTGCGACCCCATGGACTGCAGCCCACCAGGCTCCTCCGTCCATGGGATTTGCCAGGCAAGAGGCCTGGAGTGGGCTGCCGCTGCCTTTTCCAATCCTACTCCCTACTCCACCTTAAAAAAGAAACCTTTTCACAAGCCCAGATAGGGTAACTGAAATCTAATTCCCAAGCTAATCAGAATCAGGTGAACCAGAGAAGTAGACTTGAGCACCTTGCCAAAAGTCGCAAATCAAGGATACCCGCCTGACACCAGCTGGGTACACTCCGAGTCATGGAGCAAAAACTATATGAAACTTCTGAAATCTGGATTCTGGACCCAGTTCTGTTTAAACATTATGAGTGTTTAGTATGTTATCCAAAGTGGGCCATTTCTGACAGTGAAAGGGGGCCCTATTCATAACTAGATTTGGAGGTAAAAACTCCTAAACCAGGCCGGCTCCAGCAAAGTCTAATATGTATCGATCATACATGTGTGATGGTAGGCCACTCCTAACAGGGCTTCAGAGCTTATTCTGATGCCAATTAATAACTGTCCACATTCCACCAATTTCTCAGGTCACAGCTGCTCCTAGAATTATATCCTGTAATGCCCTAGACAAACTTGGAGATCTTGTTTCCACAAAGGCCAACATTTCTACATTCTCTAAATTATTTTCTATCAAAAGGAAAGCCAAATTTCTTGCCAAATAACTAGGAAGAAATCATGAACCCTCTATCACTGGGGGGAAATGAGAAGTTTCAGAAAGAGAGTAATTTATCTCATGTGTAAAGTCAACAATTAGTTTCAAAGGCATAAGAAAAATCCATGCAGGGCTCCTACGATCTGAGATAGATCCTCATTGTCCATAGAAAACTTTAGAAGGGATGACAAAATAGGCCTGAGATTTCCAGTTGTGTGTTTCCCTTTCACAAATTAACATTTCATAATATTAACTCTTCATTGTTCTGTTGAGGAAATTTTCTGACAGTTGTTTCTCTGAGGCTGGCAAAGGAAAACTGTATTATTTACTTTCCCTGAAAAGTTATAAGGAGAAAACAAGTGAAGGACCTGGAATGATCAACGTCCATTCACCATTTGGTTGCCCAAATCTGAGCTGCTTTCTTATGCATCGATTTGGTTTTGTACGATTACCCTCTGCCCCAAGTTTGGTAAATGTTTGGGAATTAAATAATATCGATGCAGCAACAATGTTTCAATTTCTGTGAGCCCAGAATATATTATCACTAATGAGAGCCATCAGCAACATAAAATGACTACAGTGAATCCTATCTTGAGTCGTAAAAAAGAACTCTGATGTTGTGGATAACTTCTTAACTCTATCATTGGAAAATGTAGAATTCCTTTTGGAGTTCTAAAACACTGAGTGTAGCTCTCAAAGCTCCATCACTAAGTATATTAGGAAGCAGGGGATCCCTGCTTTAATTACCTGTTGATACCAATGTCTTCATTTGAGAGAGAAAAGAAGTGAATCTCAGAGAGGGAAGGAATAGTCTCACTCAGTGTCATTCTCCTAGCAAGGATCAGAGTCAGAACCAGAGGCTGGGTCAGGCTGAGTCCTGGTATTTTGCATTCGAATCTGCCTTTTGCCCTCATGGTGGTCTTTGTCACTCTGATACCTGGCAGTACTTCTAATTTTAATATCACTGTTTTTCTTCTAAATATGCAATCCTTTAATCTATTGAGTCTCCTATGGTAATACTGACCTTCTCCTCTGGTCTTAGTTTCTCTGTGTGTATTATGTTGGCCTCTTTGCACCCTCTACTTATAAATGCATCTATATAGTTTAACCTTTGATAACATGCCTGTTAAATAAAGCAGGTTTAAGAAAATATCTCTGATCTTTCTTATTTCCCTTTATATTTCCCTATCTTGATAAACTTAAAATAAAAGTGCACAAAATTTTTAATGAAATAGTAGCAGAAGAATAGATATTTAAAGCCTTTTTTTTTAACATTATAATGGTCAAATTCATATTTTAAAGAAAACAAAACTGAGAGTCATATAGGAGATGCTTTATAAATACACCCCAGATTTTGGCAACAGTCTTCCAGCTGGTTTCTTGGCCAACAGCCACTATCTTTTCCATTTCATTTCCATCCAACTGCTGAATTGATCTTCCTAAAATGCAAACTACATCATTGCATTTACTAGTCTAATTGCCTTCTACGACTTCCTATTGCTCAGAGAAGAGAAGATGAATTTATTAACTTTGAGGTCCTTCTATACTCTGCCTTAATCTCATCTTTCTACTTTTGCTGCCTGTCTCTAGTAGCTGCCAAAAGAAACATATGATGCTTTAGGAGAAAAAAAAAAAATCCTTAATATTCCATTACTCCCTCAGTGACTACGCACTTTACTTCTCCCTCAAATTTGTCTTTTTTGAGTAAGAAATTATTTTTCACTCTGTGAGATCAAATTCAAATTTTAGAATTTCTAAGGTCTTCTCCAGTTATGCATTCTTTCTTTCCCTAATCATATATTCACTTAAAAATATTATTATGTGTTTTCTTCAGCTACAGACCCTCTTTGAGATGTCAGAGAGAACATGTGGAAAAAGAAAAATTGTCCCCTTGTAACACATTCTAAAGGGTAGAAAAATAGAAAATTAGCAAATAAACAAGCAATACATTTTAAAATGGTGATAAGTACTATGAAAAAGTATGAGCAGAGCAAGAGTGAAAAATACCAAGGAAGAGTGAAGAGTACCATATACTTGATTATTAGGGAGATGTCTCTTAGGAAATGATCCATAAGCAAATGGAGACAGAGTGGTACAGGCAGAGGTTCAAATATATGTAAAAAAATTACAAAGGACTTAAGTGTGACCAAGTTTCTTAAGAAAATAAACAATGACAGAAAGAAGAATATTTTTATTAGAATGTGGTAAGCCAATGGAAATGAAACTGATACCTTGCTCTCCAGGAGGTAAAAGAAAGTCTGTGCATTTTCCTCCTTCAGTGTTCTTATAACTATTTTATATAATATTATCAAAACATTTTAAATATTTATTTTGCTTTGTATGCTCCAATATCTAAGTTCCCTACCAGACTGTGAAATATTTTCATAAGTATAACTTGTACATTTTATTTTGTTCCCCTGTGCCTAGAATGGCCGGAGAAAACACATAGGATGTGTAGATTCATCTTTTTATTCATTTATGCATTCTTTATTCCATAATTATTTATTGAAAAGCCTAGTAGGTAGCAGGTACCATGTAGAGACACCAGAGATAAACTGGTGAGTGAATATTATCACAGTCCTGGCTTTAGTTATAGAATTTACAATCTTGGGAGATTCACCAAATAACTACATTTACACATTTAACATTAAAATCACAATAGGGAACATAAAGAAGAGAGATATATGTCACAGACAATCAGAGACAAGTGTCTAAAGAGGTGGAGTCTAGGCTACCATCCCAACAGGGGCTTATTACATGAAAGTTGGGACTGAAAAAAGATCTTAGGTAAAGGCTAGAAGGGGAGGACAGGATTCAAGGCCCTAAAACAGAGTTAGCTTTGCACACCATGTAAAGGATTTTGGCTTTTACCCTAAGAACAATAGTAAGTCATTTGTTTAATCTCAAGTAACCATCCAAGTATTAATTAATTCAGCTTGGTGAGGACCGACATTATGGCAAATCTATCTTAATGTCCTTACCCTCTTATACAACCATAAAATATTTAAAAAGTAACGGGCCAGGGTAATCTTGACCTGTGTTCATGTCACTCATGTGGCTTTTATTGCCCCCCAATATGCAGTGTTATCACTTGTCTTTGTGCCTTTGAATTTCTGTGCATTTGTGCTGCCACACATAAATGAATTCTTGATTGGAGGAGCAATACCCTGGCATACAACATGAGATAAAGAATCCTTTGAAGAGTCATGTGTACAGGATTTATGATCTGGGGTTATCAATGAAAATTGGATATCTGTCTTGACCAGCTAGAAATTGTTACTAGTCTAGATATGGATACAAGGCTTTATGGTACATTTTGCAAGGTTTTCCTTCATTTAAAAAAATTCTGATAAAGTTGGCATACACAAGAAATGCATGATCCCTGCCAATAATAATTAAAAGTTATGATCCTGCTAGGGTCTTAATAAAAGGACTCAAGATTTGGAAAACTATATCTCTAGCACAAACCAGCCCACATCTTGCACACAGTTAATATAGTCAGACATATACAGAGCTTCTAAGAAATAATTTAAGTATCTTGCAAGAAAAAAAAGATGAATCAAGGGTAATGTCACATACTGGGTACAATGTTCTAGCTTTATTATGACAATAGTCAGGACTTCTCCACAAGATGTGGTTGTTTTATTGAACCCAGCTGACCACTAACTCTGACAAAACTTGAGAAATGTCTATGGAAAAATATGAGCAAAAAAAGAAGAGGCAAAAATAAAGAAAAATCACAGAATATATCCTTTTGGTTTGTCTTTTTCTCTGAGCACAAACAGATTTTTCATTTGTTAGATGCTGTACATACATGAGGAATAGAATCCTGCATGTTCTTTATTTATTCATGACAGTGGGATTTTGCAACCTTGGAACTCTTGACATTTGGGGCCAGATAATGTGTTGTTGGGAGCTGCCTTTGCACAATATCGTTTTTTATCAGCCTCTCTTACCACCACCTGATTGATGCCCATACCATTTTTCAGCCCCCTAGTTGTGTCTTCATATATCATGAAAAGTTCCCTGGGGTCACCAGGAAGAATCACTACATTATGAAATGAATTGAGGGTCTGATGTGAACAAAGAAATGTACTAAATAATTCATTTTCCCAATTGGTGTTGTTGTTCAGCCTGTAAGTTGCATCTGACTCTTTATGATCCCAGGGACTGCAGCACTCCAGGCTTTCCTGTCCTTCACTATTTCCCACAGTTTGCTCAAACTCATGTTAAAAGTTTCTCATATTCTTTATGCCTTTAACTTGGTATTGATGTATGAAGCACAGGAGACTGTATATGCGTACCTTGTAATGCAATTCTTATATTATCTCATTTGATTCTCCCACATATTCTTGACTCAGAATGTATCCTCTTACTTTCAATTCATGATGAACTAAGATTCAAAGAAATTACATAACTTGCTTAAATATAAACTATAACAGGAAGAGTCAAGATAAAACTCAATACTCTCATATAAACTTCTAACAAACTGTGAATGTTTTGATTATATATAATCAAATGTGATACCTAAGTTTTACAACTAAAACTTTGAAAATCACTAACATTACTTATATTTCACACCAACTCTACAAATAATAAAGGTCTCTCATGTATATAAATAATTGAATAAAATTTTAAAGCTCTTTAAGGTCATATTTTCCTTATAACACTCATAATAACCCTGTAGCAGCACAGCAGGGGTTCTTATACTCATATTATGCTGAAGAAACTGAGGGTCAGGAATACTAAATGACTTACATAAAAATTTATAGTTTGATGTAATAGAAACTGGATTCATCTAATATATACATATGTACACTTTCATATGAGTGGATATCTGTCTGAATATTTTGACCACTGAACAGGTCTCTACATATTAATTTTGAGCTCATTTCACAGCAACCCAGGAAATGGAAAGTGAAATCTCTTTTTCTAGGAAACAGAAAAACAAAGTTTTATTCTTCTTTACTTAGTAAGCATTAGAACTGTATTTGCTCACATGCTTTTAAAATTAGATTTCTCATTTCTTGATCATAGGGAAAGGAGGAGATGTTGTTTTCTTTGCTTCAATATAAAATCACATGAATGGTCATAAATACACACAAACCCTGTTATAGAGTTTCAGATTTCATGGGGATGATAGAGAAGTGTGTAGAAAGTGTGAGAAAGGTGTTGGGGTGAAGGATGAAAATAATTTACTTAAGAAACAGTATAATCCAGTAAGTTCAGTTCAGTTCAGTTGCTCAGTCATGTCTGACTCTGTGACCCATGAATCTCAGCATGCCAGGCCTCCCTGTCCATCACCAACTCCTGGAGTTCACTCAAACTCAGGTGCATTGAGTCAGTGATGCCATCCAGCCATCTCATCCTCTGTCGTCCCCTTCTCCTCCTGCCCCCAATCCCTTCCAGGATCAGAGTCTTTTCCAATGAGTCAACTCTTCACATGAGGTGGCCAAAGTATTGGAGTTTCAGCTTTAGCATCAGTCCTTCCAAAGAACACCCAGGACTGATCTCCTTTAGAATGGACTGGTTGGATCACCTTGCAGTCCAAGTAAGAATAGAAGGTTAATACTAAAATCTATGGGAAATATAGTCAGACTCTTGGGTGGGATACATGAGGGAAACTTCTATGGTTTGGTTCTAGAACAAATCCACTTGGCAGTTTAAATCAAGGGAAAATTCAGAAACCTAAGAGTTAGGAGATATTTCTTGGAGAAATATACAGAATTATTTAAAGAGGAAAAGTCCAAGAAGATTAACTAGATTTACTGCAGGAATACAAGCATGTAGTCAATGCAGGGAGAGACTAAAACAATCCAAAATTTTACTTCTTTTTTTGGCCTGAATTTTCTATCATTATGGTATCTTGGAATTTAATGAGTACAACTATTTCATGTTTTATGGAGTTGCTCCTGCTAAATCACTTCAGTCATGTCCGACTCTGTGTGACCCCATAGATGGCAGCCCACCAGGCTCCCCCATCCCTGGGACTCTCCAGGCAAGAGTCCTGGAGTGGGTTGCCATTTCCTTCTCCAATGCATGAAAGTGAAAAGTGAAAGTAAAGTTGCTCAGTCGTGTCCGACTCTTTGCAACCCCATGGACTGTAGCCTACCAGGCTCCTCAGTCCATGGGATTTTCCAGGCAAGAGTACTGGAGTGGGGTGCCATTGCCTTCTCC